>NC_056733.1:1356212716-1356217716 GCF_019279795.1 Protopterus annectens | reverse complement strand
CCCGCAGTCCCATCTCTTTACCGCATTCTACCTAATAAACCCTTTCTGCACTTGCTTTTAGTCCTTTTTAATTTAATTACATTTTTTCAAACTGTGTGTGGACTAATATTGCTACATACTCAAGTGTGCCAACTTGCACTGCATGTGAATTGTTTTTACTACTGTTTTTGCTAATTTTCTGAAAAAAAAAATAATAAATAAATAAATTGTAAGCCTGTTTCCTACCTTTCCTGTAATTAGTGTTCCAGATACAGATTTGCTGTATCCAGGACTGTTTGTAAGCTTCTGAGCCCCCCAAGCCTTTCTGTGTTGGAGGGAAGCCTTCTAGCTTATCAGTGGGAGTGGTAAACATTAGGTAACCTGTCTACCACATAAGGAGTGGTTCTGGCCCAGAATTTGTAGTTATTGGCCATTTGGGGGGGTCTTCCATCTCTCTCAACTTTCTGATTTGAAGGCCTGCATTTGCACTTGTTTCTGTCCAGTAACTCCTGGGCCCATCTCATTTGCTCACTAAAAAAAAAAAAAAATTATCTGCTTTTACTGTATTTGTGTTTCTTCCTACTTTATTTTGCTTTTGCATCATCTTAATAGTACTCAATTGTATTTATTACTGCTTGGTGTAACTCATTCTAAGCCTTTTAGTTTAAGCACTTGGGCTTCAAACCAGTTGTTTTACATTAAGAAGGTTTGTGGTCTGCACTGTTGTGGCAGAACAGGTAGCTTACATCCTTCTAAGTTGGGAACTGCTGATTGAGGGCTCAGTGTCTGTTATTCTAAAAGTGTATTAACTCTGGTTTAAGCACTTGGGTTTCAGGCCAGTTATTTTACATTAAGAGGGTTTGTGGTCTGCACTGTTGTGGGAGGAGAGGCTGGACTCTGCCCTTCTGAGCTGGGAATTTCTGGTTAAAGGCTTATAGTGCCTGCATATTTGAACTGTTTCTTACTGAAATTGGTACACCTTGTTTGCTGGAGCATAGACTAGATCCAGGCCTGCTGAATCTAGCTTTGTTTGTATGCTTGTTGTTTGTTTGCTTGTTATTTCCCTGAAACGTTAATTCCACCTAAAACGCGGCTTTTCAGCACTTCTGTGGATCCCTAGTGATATCTGCATTGCTTACTGTACTTACTTCCCTGTTTCACTTGAAAGAAAGTTACTGTTTGTCGTTTTTGCATTTAAGTTACCGGTAACACATTGCATTTAAGTTACCTGGCACTTGCTCACTAAAGCAATTATATAAGTCAGCACTAAAAAATTAAAAGCACTACACCCTCACAAACTCCCCTTGAGTACCTTGTTCCCCATTGACCCTTTTTTTCAATTATAAAGGAATTCCCAATACTATTCTAGGATGTCCAAAGGTCAGTTGTCAATCTCCTCTCTGGTCCAGCTGGTGAATCTGGGAATCTTGAGGCAATGTTACAACTGCCTCATGTACACAGACAACCCTCTCCTCCTCCCAACAAATTCCAACACATGTGAGAGATGTAACCATATAGCCAAACTGGAGGCTAAGCTCTCTCAACTCAGTACTGGGGTAACCAGTCAGGAGGAGAAGGAAACCACACGCACTACAATTCCAGTCTCACATAGACCTACCACGACAGCAAACCAAACACATAAACACACAAAAACATACTCAGAGGCTCTAAATAAAAATCTGCCTAAGCAGCAGAGACCTCCAAAGCAGACACTCAAGCAACCGCTACCCCAAAACAAAACACGTGCAACACATAGCTCACAAAGCCAGTGTGCTGAACAGTCACAGCCCTTAAGTCTAAACAACACACCTGATACACTTCTAATAGGTGACTCTATCGTCAGGCACACTGACGTCCCGCTCACCAGGCTGAACAAGGAGAAGGTCACGGTGAGCTGCCTGTCGGGCGCTAGGATCTGCCACATAACACAAGCACTCAGGTCACTCCAAGGCAAGTACAAATATGACTCGATCATTGTCCATGCTGGTGTGAATGATCTGAGACATACTTCCCTGGACTACATGAAAAGAGACATAGAGGAGCTCTCTGAGCATGTAGCCCAGGCAGGTATGACCCTGACCTTGAGTAGCATCTTACCATCACCAAGAATGATGCCACAATATGAAGCCAAGATGATCAATTTCAACAACTGGCTTAAGTATTGGTGTCATTCAAAGGGGATCCAATGCCTGTCAGCCTGGGATGACATGCTCAACAAGCCACAATGCTTTGCTAGGGACGGCTTGCACCTGTCACCCCTGGGCTTTCGGATATTGGCAAAGGCTCTTGCTTCCCCCATAGTGCCTTTTTTAGGCAAGGCTCAAAAGGCAAACCCACCTCCATAGGTATCACAAGGGATAAGAAACTAAGAGTAATGCTACTCAACGCCAGAAGTCTAAACCTCAAGACACACGCACTCGAAACTCTCCTTAGCATGGAGAGCATTGATATCTGTGCAGTAACAGAAACCTGGTTCAAGACTCCTGAGAGCACCCCAGCACTACCAGGTTATACCTCATAGCATGCTTTTTGGTCCCAAAACATGGACCGAACCACAAATGGAGGGGGAGTATCAATATTCGTCAAAAGATACCCACACCTCCAGGTTGGTGGCACAGCACGAAGCATCAGAGACTATCCATGTGCAACTAACAGTGGGTAAAACTGCCTTCCAGTTTATAGCCTGCTACAGACCACCCTTCCAAACCCAGGAACCCCACTCGGCCTTCCTGAAAACACTGGAAAATATGAAGGTCTCTCCAAACACCATTATATTGGGCGACTTCAACTACCCAAACAGACTGGGAGCATTACTCTAGCTCCAACACCCTAGCCCAAAGGTTCCTAGAATTTATAAACTCAAATGCTATGGAACAACTTGTTACCACTCCCACAAGAGGGGAAAACATACTGGACCTGATCATCACCAACATGGGGACTCTATGCTCCAGACCAGAAGTGTATCCCTCATTGGTAAGATCAGACCATAAACTAATCTCACTGGATATTCACATCCCGACCCCACCCCCTGCCCAGAAAACCACAGTGAAAAACTTCCTAAAGCAAATTTCACACTCCTCAAAACAGAGGTGGAATCCTTCAAAGCCCCCGAGCCTGTGGAAAATACAGCCCAGACCGCAGAATCCTATATAAACGCATTCTATGAACACCTTCAGGAATGCATGGATCATGCAATCCCAAATAAAACCAAGACCCAATCCTCCAAAGGCAGACGTCCTGTCTCGTGGACCCCAGCCATAAACAAACTATACAATAGAAGGAGGAAGCTACTACATGATAGAGCAAAATCCCAAAAAGAGAAGGCATCTCTGATCAGTATTAGCAAAAAACAACGGGCACTTATAAAATTGTCTAAGGCCAGCTTCGAGAGAAAAATTGCACAGGACACTAAGCATAATCACAAGGCTTTCTTTAGTTATGTTAGGAACCTGGGTGGGAATTCCCAGATATGCTCAGAATTAGTCCAAAATGACAAAAAATACATCGAACCTACAGACATTGCCAACATCCTAGCTGACAGGTTCAGCGCAAACTCCCCCCCCTCCCCACCAAAAGGGCAAATATCTATCCCAGCAGAGTGCTGCCCCCCTGAAATCTCACATGCTCAGGTAAGAGCCGCCCTCTCCAAAGCAAAAAACACAGCATCAATGGGACCAGACGGTGTCCCGGGCTGCGTCCTACATGAACTCCAAGAAGAGCTAAACCCAAACATAAAACTACTGTTCAATCTCAGCCTTACTACAGGATATGTACCCAAAGAGTGGCGTACAGCAACAGTGAACCTTCTCCACAAAGGTAGTGCCTCAACGGATCCTGGAAACTATCGTCCCATAAGCCTGACTAGCTTGGTCTGCAAAGCTATGGAAAGGATCATCATGAAACTCATAAATAAAGATATTGGGGACCTACAGACACTGGATCCTACCCAGTTCAGCTTTGTTAAGGGCAGATCCTGCCTCTTAAACCTGGTTGATTTCTTTGAAACAGTCACCAAGGCCATTGACAAGGGGAAGGTGGTCCACACAGCCTACCTGGACCTCGCAAAAGCCTTCGATACAATACCCCACTCGGGCATTATAGATAAGCTCACCAGCTTAAATATAAACCCCTATGTCACTAGATGGGTTGCAAACTGGCTCAAGGACAGAACCCACATGGTTAGAATTGCTGGAGCCATGTCAGACTCCAAACCAGATACAAGTGGTGTCCCACAAGGCTCCGTCCTGGGACCTCTCTTGTTCAGTATATATTTCTCGGAGGTACAGGCCAACACGGAAAGACTGTGGCTGACCAAGTTCGCAGATGACTGCAAACAGGGCACCATAATCGACTCTCCAGCTGACACAAGCATCCTCCAAAAGGGCCTCATAGAAACAGACAACTGGTGCCAGAGCTATGGCCTCAAGCTAAATGACAAAAAGTGTATAGTCATCCCCTTTGGCAAAAACAAAGTGCCCACAAATTACCACATAGGTGGTAATCCATTAAGTACAGAAGAAGTAATTAGGGACCTGGGGACCCAAGTTAATAGCAATCTCTCATTTAACAACCACGTGGCCAAAGTGGTTAGAAAAACATTTTATATAGCCCACCTAATCATGAAGGGATTCACATCTAGATCAGGGGAGGTCATCATGATTCTTTACTCATCCCTCATCGGCCCATAATTGAGTACAATGCCCCTTTTGGGATGTACCTTACTAGACACCTGCAGCAACTGGAAAGACCCCAAAAGTACCTCACCAAGAGGATCAAAGGGCTCAAACAGATGCCATATGCTGCCCGATTAAAGAAACTCCAGCTCTACTCAGTGGCATACTGCCTGCTCAGAGGTGATCTGTGCCTGACGTATAAAGCCATGTCCAACCCGGAATTAATGGACATGCTGCACCTCAGAAAATCCAAATCCCATTGAGCTATGCGCTCGAGAGACTTGAACCTCAGCACTGAAATAAATAGGACATGCTGGAGGGACAGATTCGTAACCCAGAGGTTCCCTT
>NC_056733.1:1356167716-1356210216 GCF_019279795.1 Protopterus annectens | reverse complement strand
CAAGTGTGGATGCATTCCTAGTCAGAAGAAAATTTGATGAAGATTATTTAAAGCCATCACAGAATCATGAGAGAAAATTAAATAAATAAATCAATAGAGTTGCTGGCAAGGATATGATTTTCAAGATGATACCAAGTAATAAATGAGCAGTCATATGTGAAAACAAGTGCAAGCTACATGGTTCTTTCGGCTTTGCCCGATTAGGGGTCGCCACAGTGGATCACCTGTCTGCTCATGATTGGTAGTGGAGTTTTACAGTGTTGAGTTGCCAGCCCATCACCCAACCTTCCACGGAAGGCACACACTCATACCTAGGGCCAATTTACAGTATCCAATCCACCTATAGCATGTCTTTGGGATGTGGGAGGAAACTGGAGCACCCAGAGGAAACCCACGCGACCACAGGAAGGACATGCAGACTCTGCACAGAAGGCAGCCCAGCCAAGGATCAAACTGGAGAACCTCTTGCTGTGAGGTGACAATGCTAACCACTGCAGCACTGTGGCTGCCCGCAAGCTACATGGTTACAAGCATAAAAAAGCAGCACTATATAGCTGTTAATTATATTTGTAGGAAGCACAAGGTGAGAATCATTTTGTAAAAAAAAATGTGCACAACTCAAATAAGTCATGCAGCAAGGTTAAAAATGTGTATTTTGTTAAGGCAAAAGAAAAGAATAAAACAGAAATATCTGTTGGCAATGAAATGCAGAATTTGAGCACAGTTCCCTCATCAGGCAGGCAGGAAATAAATGCAAATGATTTTGGGTCCGAGAAATGTTATTCAGGATAGTAATATATTAAATCAAAATACATTATTTGAATACAATACTGCAGAAAGATTTGGAGATATTTGCAGGAAGCAAGATGGCTGTTTCTGACATTATACTTAATGTTTTTTGTGTTGCTCATAAGAAAACCATGAAAATCAAGTAAAAGTACTGCATTCATTTTCTTCAGTGTGTCAGTAAACACATGAGCCATCACAGACTCAGAGTTCATCTTAGTCACTTTAGAAATACTGAGGGTTCTTATGATGTTGATATGTGTAATAACATTGTTGCATGGTCACTACACTGCATCTTAAGAAACAGAGCACTCAGGATACTGATGATGTTTTATAGTGTTGTTCCAGTTTACTTACTGGATTAGGTTGTCTAACAGGAAAGCCAAAATATACAGAAGATACGCGGCTATATTATTCTGAAATGTGTTTTTGCTAGACATGGTAGCCAAGATGAAGTGGCATCTGATAGCCCTCCACAATTTTTTTAATCAGTCATTTTATAATTATATTATAAATTATGGGAATATAAACATAATACCTCTAGTATTAGATTTATGTAGAGTTCTGAAAAGTAGAGAGAATGGTAAAGACATGCAAGAACCTAACAGGGCTGCTGTCTTCATATATTAAAATATAAATTTACCACTTCGGTCCATGGGAATTTTTCCTGTAGAATTGCTGAAGGGCAGGTGTCTTTAAGCTAAGCTAAACTTTTGATTCCTTGCTCCTTGCTAACAGTTGAAATCTAGTATTTATAGAAAGGGACAAAACAGGCAACCATTTTAACAGGTCGACAAAGAATCTGTAAAATTGTAGAAATGGAAAAAGAGCAGAGACATGTCAAGATTTTGGAACTTATGTACAAAAATGCCATTTACTAGCTACATTGCCATATCAAGCAGAATAGCTTATATATTATGTATGGGGTTTTGGCCTGTGAATACATAACAGAAATAGAAAGCATTTCTTCAAGTTACAGAGTACAGCTAAGGAAGTTTATCTTGTCAAAAATATCTGATTCTCAGGTGTTGGTATAAAGTGACATTGTTCAACAATCTAGTTAACCATTGCTACCATCCACCCATCCATAACCCCTTTTTGTCCATTTTTAAGCATAGGGTTATGGTATCATTTCAGACAGAAAATGATTATTCAAGTTTAGGAAGATAATCAAAATTATACAAATTTTGTTCCACACCAAGTGGTCAGTTGGTGATCTGTTGACATGAGATCTGTTGATATCTAAACAATATCCTAGATCTGGGAAATGATTAGGAAGCATCATGGCTATACTGACTGTACATTGTATAAACTATCAGTTAACCAATTAGTACACCTTTTATTCTTATATAATTTTCTGCACAAGTTGCTTGATAACTCTACTGCTTTTAGACAGCTTCAAACATTCCTGGAGATAGCTGTCTCTAAATGCCCTAAATACCTGAATAAGGTCTCCTCTTAAATATCTTTATGAGACACTGTACAAATTCAAACATTTCGTCTTTCACACAAAGTTATATTTTCACACCCATGGAAGACCTTAGTACATTTCCATTGTGCTCTTTACAATTTACTCATGCTTGTTTTCTTATAAGATTTCCATATTATTATTCCATATGCCAGTTTGCATCTAATGTAACTTATAATGATTTCATTATTTCTGATTTCTAGACTTTATAAATCTTCATATACATCCTGTATTTTTATAACTAATTGGTTGATATGATTAGAAAAACTCAAAGCTGGATCTAACCATATACCCAGGTCCTTAAAAATAATCTACAGTTACAATCATTGTGTGCTATATTAAATTTTCACCTTTCGATGTATTTCTCTCAAATCTCATATGTTTAGTTTTTTTATGTATTTATCAGCATATTATTCTCCTGTGCCCAAATGGTCAATTTGATCAAAATCTGAAAGATATAACCTAAGCAACTATGATTTTAGGACAGAGGCATGTGGAACACCTTGACTGTAACCTAATATTTCACCTGTCCAGTTGGTATATGACATCTGACGTGCTGTTAGTAAACCATGCAGCTATCCATCTTATCAATATTACATTAATATTTAGTTGTTTAGATTTATTGATCAGTGTTTTGTATATGGCCCTATTAAAATGCTGAAGTTAAGTCTATATAAATTACATCACAACACAATTTTTCATTTATACCAGTTATTATATTGTTGTAGTCCAAGGAGCACAGTGAAAGTCAAATCAGTTAAATGTTGCACTAGTATGAGACCCAATCTTAACAAATGTTAAGCACCACCAGCTTAAGTTGTTACAGTTGGGTCTTTCATTAGGCAATAAGATTGGCTAGTACTGATCAGCAGGCAACAATGTCAATGTGTTTCTCGCTGTTGTCTGTACCAGTAACAGTCCGTGACTTCCTCTTACAAACTTAGAAAGTTACTAAAATAATAGGATTTCTGTTTGCCTTCATTTTCTGAAGGACACAAAGCAATGGGTACAATATTCACCTTTCTAGCTTTACTCTCACAGTGGACATCTTGGCATCCATGTCTTGAACACATAATAAAAGGCGATCATCAGTGACCTTCTCATATTCCTCTATATAGAACACCATGTTACTGGTGGATATAGATCTATTTTCAGCATACATGCATGCTGATACAATTCTGACAATAATTTATCCAAAATAACCTTCTAAATGTTTTTTTTTTCCACAACAAGAAGGTAAACATATGAGTATGCATGACTCTGGGTTTATCCTACTTCACTTTCCTTTAAAGATAGGTTTAACAAGTGCATTTCTCCAGTCTTGAGTAATCTCATCATATGCAAATGATCCAATGAATAAGATATAACAGTCCTGTAAGTTCATGATGAAGTGTTCTCAGGTCATCATTAATTCAGTCTCCTAGCTGTGATTTGTTTGGGTCCAGTATGCAGTTCTTTCTCAATATAATCTAATTTTATTTTAGTACCTGCAGTTACCCAGACATAGCTTGAAAGATCTATTACCCCTTTTATTGAGCCAGACTGCTTTCTATAAGATTCTATAAATATACTTATAATCTGTAATGTTTGAAAATAAATTTCAAAATCTGCAGAAAGTTTATCAATTTGTATATCTTTACTCCTACCACATCTTATGTACTTTTAAAATGTTTTCTGTTATGCTCAATATTTTAATTTAAACTTTCTTCAATTCTTTCTTCATCGTGTTTCACGCTGTGCTTAACTTGTCTGTCTGGCCTGTTTGTTTCAGTTTTCAAAGCTGCAGTTCAATCTATTTTTCATTTCTTATATTTTTTTTGTTTCACACCTTACTCAAGTATCCTGTTCCAAAGGAAATATTTCCTCCTGACCTTGTATACCTAGATACTGATGTCAGACACTTTTTATTTATTTATTTTGCATTAAAAAAATTCTTTATCAAAACTTGCTACCCAGTGCTTATTTGAAACAATCCTGTTTTGTTTGTTTGATTTTTTGATCCTTACTGTTATAAAGAGCTACAACTGCAAGAAATCCAGCTTTTGTGTGACTGCCACAACTGGTATGGTAAGTCAGAGTGGTGACTTTACTGTACTTAATTTAAATTTTAGTTTTATATTGCTTGTATGTTTTTCTCATACAAGTGACTTAACATCTCCTTGAATTCCATTGTAATTTTGATTATTCTTTTCTTTTAGAATTATTCCTTCATTAGCAGCTGAAAATGGACTCCATAAATGAGTATGCCATTAATGATTTGCTAAAGCATAGGTATCTTGTATTTTTTTTTTATTTTTCCAGATATTTTGGGTTTTTAATGCCATGACAGGAATGGACCCCATTCCTAAGTCAAAGTATGATTAAAGTTCATGAAATTATAGCCATGTCCTATGCTGTTAAGTAGACAACTTATGGGTTAAGAGCAGGGCAGAATAGCAGCGGTGACAGAGAGTCACCCTGGAATATCCCCCTTTGAATTTTTATCCCTGGGATAATAATTTGTCCTTTATCATAGCTTAATTGCAAAGTGGTCTGCCACTGTTTCATGGTCACTGTAATGTAGTTGATCAATGTAGGATATATCTTTTACATTTTTAATCATTCTTTTATCCATGAATGTGGGATACTACCAAATGCTTTTTTGTAGTCAATCCATGCCATACTTAGATTCTTCCCCTTTTTACAGTTCTCCACTTTGACTTTATTTAACAACAAATGTTCCTTTGTTCCATATGACTTTCTTTTATTGCCCTTTTGTTCTACTGTCATAACTGAGTTTTCTTCTAAATGACTATAAACTCTGTTGGCATTAATTCCGGTGTATAATTTATATGTCGTCAGAAGGCAAGTTACTGGTCTATAATTTTTACAGTAGCTTGCAGGTTCACTCTTAAGAAGGTGCATTGCTTTTCCTGTTGTTAGCCAGATGTGTGTCTGTTCAGGGTGTGCATATAAATAGTTTTTACTCATGGCTAAATCTTTGTGCAAAGATGTTAATACTTTTAACCAAAAGTTAGGTACTGCATCTGGGCCTGGGGTTTTCCAATTAGAGGCTTTTCTTAACTTTGTTTCAATCTCTCTGTTATTTTATCCCATTTCATATTCTTTATCTTAAAACTCTTCTTCTTTCTTTTACTTCTTTTATCCATGTAGCATCTTTATGTTCCACAGGATTGTCATAGATACTTCTCCAAAATGTTTCTATTTCTTCTTTTTTTGGTAGTCTTTCAATTTCTTTTACCTTTTTTCCCAATTCTCTATACATTTTTTTGGCTTTTCAATAAATTGCTTATTTTGTACTTTTCCTTTATATCTATTTGCGTATCTTCTAAGTTTTTCCACCTGTGCTTAGATTTTTAGCTTGTTATTTGTGATAGTGCATTATAGATCCTGGTCTGTTCTAATACTGTGCATTGCTTTTATCACATCTATTTTTCTTAATATTTTTGTTGATTTGTTCCCTCTTTTATATTCTTCTAAAAGTGACACTTCCTGTCTTAATTGCTTTATAGCTTTCTCTATTCAATACTTCCATGATGGTGTTTTTCTCTCCTTCCTTTACCTCACTACCTTGTATTCTTGTGGTAGAACTTTATCAGTTATTAATTTAGCTGCACAGTAATATATCCTGTTTACTTCTGTTATATCACATGTATCTCTATGAATAGTCCGAATAACTGTGTTCATTTGTTTTATCAGACTTCCGACTTTTGCAGTCTGTTTCTTTCATTGATCATAATATGTCTATCTATGTCTATTAAATCAAGCAACTCTTCTCTTAGCTAATTTTCTTCTAAACTGAGGGCACATTTTTTATTTTCCATTTCCTGCAGGCATTCTATAGAAAGTTTTATAGCATGTTCCTGTGGCACATTCTCTTCAAGTTCATCTTGTGCCATCTCTTGCTCTATCATATGGGAGCTCACCGGCCTATCACTCCTCAACAATTTCCTGTTCCTTCCCTTGCTGTCTAGCTTCAAGTGAACATTTATACTGGTTTCCTGTGGAAGGCTCCAAAATATCTTCATATGGCACCTGACCAATGGCTTCCTGTTCCACTGGTTTCCCCTTAATTTGGATATCCATTGCTGTATCCTGTTTTGGTGCTTTCTGAATTAGATTTTCTACACTGAATCCTTAACTTCACAGGTACTCCATAACCCCAGTTTCTATTTCTTTAACTTCTCCATTACTAATCTCCTTTTCTACTTTTCCTCTTTGTCTTATTTTATTTTTTTTTTTTTGTATTGTAAAGTTTTTCATGTCTGGATTCCTTTGTTTGTATTGTTCTTTTTGTATTGGTTAGTTTTGCTTTCTCCTTTGCATAAATTTTACACAATATTAAATCTCATTTTCTTTCCTATGTCCATATTTCTTCTTCAGATGTCTCCTGGTCTTCCTGCTTCTCCTTACTTTGGGGACTTACTCCATCATGCTGTGATATAACCTGTGTTAGACCTTCTACACCAAATAATTCACTTTGCAGGCACTCCATAACTTCAACTTCTATTTTTTTTAACTTCTACTTTACTAAGCTTCTTTTCTACATACACCAAATAATTCACTTTGCAGGCACTCCATAACTTCAACTTCTATTTTTTTTAACTTCTACTTTACTAAGCTTCTTTTCTACATTCCTTCTTTGTGATATTATGTTTTATTGTGAAATTTTCCATATCAGATGCTTTTGCCTGTATTTATCTTTGAATATCTTTGGGACTGCTTTCTTTATATTGATTAATTTGACTTTCTCCTTTGCATAAATATTGCACCATATCAAATCTATTTTTCTTTCCCATGCCCATATTTCTTTTTTATATTTTTCAAAAATCTCTACGTTTTGTTGTTTATATTTTCACAGTTCCTCAGATGCTTCTTTTTCCAAACAGATGTTTCTTGAACTATATACTGTTTTTCACAAATCTGTTATGTTAAGGAATACAATTTTTTATTTGAAGCTTCTGAAAGGTTTTCTTGTGGAAGTATTTTTCTTTCCTCTAATTTCCCTCTTAATCATTTTTATATCTTGTGTCTGTTATGGCCTTTTTGCATAATAGTAACAATACATAATTACTTTCTTATCCTCAATAGTCCACTTTATCATCTTTATGGCTGTTCTTTGGCCTATCAGTTTTTGTGCTTTTTGTGGACTACTACTTCCTTCTACAATGGTGGGGCCATCCTCCCACTGGAACTGGCCTGGCCACATTGTAGGAACATTTCCATATTTTGAGGATTCTACATTGTCATCTTTTCTAGTTCTGGTACCAGTGCGCTTACCAGGACTGGGTACTTTTTTATCTTGGGTCTTGTGCACCCAGCTCTCTTTTTCAAAGTTTAACCTACTTCTGTCCATGATATATGCTATATAAATACAGTCCATATATCAGTGTCATCTTGGTGAGATTTTGTGAAAAACAGGGTCTGCCTCATGAAGGTACTTAACAAGACTTGGGGATGAATTCAGTTTCAGCAATAATACTGTCCTTTACTTGCTTACTTATAATTTCTCCATTTGGACCCCTACATCTTGTCTAGTACAGTAAGTGTTATATATATTTAAGGGTAACACCTGTGCTCCTCATGTCAAAAGTTGCAGGATTTGCTTACCATTATTAGTAGTAAATCTTGACTTACTGATGATGATTGCAATTGCAGTTTATTGATCAGTGTTTTGTGTATGACCCTTTCAAATTCTGAGGTTAAGTCTATATAAATTACAACATTTTCATTTACAGCTGTTATTATATTGTTATAGATCACCATGTTACAGGTGTTTATAGATCTATTTTCAAAATATCCATGTTGACAGATGATTTCAAGTACCAACCTTTCCAACACTGACAATTATTTATCCAAAATAACCTTCTCTATTGCTTTTCTACAACATGAAAGTAAACTCTTGGGCTTGTATGACTCTAGGTTTGTCCCACGTCCGTTTCCCTTAAAGACAGGTTTAACAAGTGAATGTCTCCAATCCTAAAGCATCTCCCCATATTTATATAACTTAGTGAATAATGGATATAATGGCAGTGTGGGTTCATACTGAAGTGCTCTCAAGTCATTTACTAATTCCATCTCTTCCATTCGTTTTGTTTAGGTCTAGCTTGTGTAGACAATTTTCAATAAACTCTAATTTTATTTAAGTATCTTGCTATTTACTTTTGGTAAATGAAAGAAAACATGTTCTACTTTGTAATTACTTAGCACCAGCTATAAAATTGATTACTTTCTGTACTAATTGGCTTGAGTGGGTCTATAGTACAATATCAAAAGCTCAGGTGAGAGAACACATGTTCATCGACCAATAAACAGTGAATTGTCAGTTCCGTGAATGGCCACTACAGCAAATATTTTCAAAGGGGAAAAATTACTTGACCGTCATCGTGGAGTTGGTATATTTAGTTAGGTGGGGTGTGGGGGTGAGGGGGGGTGAAGCACCCCCCCCCCCCACTTTGTTAAGTTTGTAATGCTGAGTCATTTCTGATTGGCCAAGTGATTTTTTTCCACTAGGAAAAAATTCACTGTAGTAGCCATTCGCAAAAATGGCATTTTGTTGTACACTTGTTCGCCGACCTGAGCTTTAAATATCATAATATAGACCCACCTGAGGGTGGGAAGCCCGCTAAGACTCTTTACTCTACCACCAATTCCCATATACCCCACTTTACTCTACCATTATGCTTTCCACATCACCTTTTACCTGTGCTACCCATATTCTAAACCTCCACGAACAGTATTATTTATATCATAGAAACACTCCTGTTTCTATTAACCTATTTCCCGTCTTCCATCTAATGTTTACATTTCTCCTTTCCATACTGAATTGCACTACACCCATTCCTACTCAGAACGCTCACTAACAGTACCTCTAAGTCTATTATTCTACATTTCAACATCTACCTTTCCTAAATAACTCTCCCTACTTCCTATCTTAACTACAACCTCATCCTTTATCCTTTCAAACCCCTCTATTTCTTGTATCTCAGAAACATGTTTTTCCTACAGTTCCTCATACTAGTATCTCTCCTGCTTGCACATTTAACATCCAATCAACATCTATCACTCTCACAATTTCAACTAAATTCATATAGTGTGTAAAGCAAGCAAAATACTTCTCAACCTCATTGCCTAATCACATCCTATATGTATCACCAATCCTATATCTTACTATTCAAGTACAGCTATCCAAAGCTGCAACAATTTATTCACAAATTGGTTATTAAAAATAAAATTAACCAGAAATACCTCTACCCATACCATAATACCTCCATAACCATAAAATGTAGTGGGGACATCCACCCAAACCTAGGAACAACTCAGCATATACAGGAATCAGACAGCATATCCCCATCAGCTCCTTTATCACTAACATCTCACCCACAGTCCCACTATCACCATTGTGTATACCGTACCAACTTACAAAGTATAGATTAAGAATTCCTTGAGGTGCATGATGTCTTAGTTGCCTAAGAAACCTGTCTCTGCTAGGAAACAAAAAAATGAAGAAATTGTCCCTTCAGGCTATAACATTATCAGATTAGCAGAGCCAACAACAATGACAACAAAAAATACTAGGGTGTTACTATTTCTTACAAAAGTACAGTAGATATATCCATTCCCCCCAGGCCCTGCCAACTTTATGTAACTCAGGAATCCTACTAGCCATGCTAAAACTACACTCACAAGACAATTGCAATCTTTGGTATGTACACATCCCTAGTAAATAATACTAAAATACTGGAAGATATTCCCTGCTGAGTTTCCACAAAAATCTGTCATGAAACCATAATATTGAGTGATGTTAATGTAGACAAACCATGCAATCTGAAAATTCAACCACTAATATACATCTATACAAGTTCACCCATCATATAACCACATCAAGTAGATATAACAAAGACACAGCCAAACAACCTTTTATTGTATCCAGCATCACCTTCAAATAAAATAAAATATCATCCCAAGAAACGAAATGTGAGGTAAACAGAAACCAAGAATCAAACAAAAAATGTCCAGCAGAGACAGGACCCAGAACTTGCAAACACAAAAACAGTTGTTGTAAACAAAGTTTTATTGACTAAGAGCAATATGTAAAACAAAGGCTTTGCTCGGTCAATACCGAGCTTCTTCAAAGTACTTTTATTTGAAGTACTTTGAAGAAGCTCGGTATTGACCGAGCGAAAGCGCTTGTTTTTACAGTTTTTACATATTGCTTTCTTAGTCCAATAAAGACTTTGTTTTACCAACAACTGTTTTCATGTTTGCAAGTTCTGGGTCCTGTCTCTGCAGGACATTTTTTGTTTGATCATCCCAAGAAAGTCTGCCAGCATCAATAAAGACTCTTCCCACAGATGATACTGTCTCTGAATTCAAGAAAATCTTCCTAGGTGTTCTAAACACCCAAGGCCCCCCTTAATGAAAAGAGTCAAAGCCAACCTTGCCCCATGACTATCTTTACCAATTAATCAACTCATGAAAATGGAGACAAATCATGGATGGTCTGGACAAAATGATTAAAACAGCTCCTAGTTTACTAGCACATAGACAACTAACAAACCAAAATACAGAATGTATCACCAAACATAAGAAAATTTACTGCTCAACCAATCAAAGCATATGTGCTATAATTCAAAAGTGTTCTAGTCATCAATCAATAAATTGTTAAATCCAGGATAAGCTGTACACCAAACACACAGAAACAAAATGATACTACAGCTAACCTATCCAATACCCACTTTATACAGACAGTAAAGTCATTAACCATCCAGGTGACAAATCAATAATTTCCTTTAGCATTTCTCCTTCTAACTAGTTCCCACAGATGCCATCAAAAATACCTCAAAAAATTAAAGCCTACTACAACTTCCCCTGACAATTTAGTTGACAACTATCTTAAAATAGCATCTCAGGCTATTACATATCCAATTTCAGTTTTGATAAATCAATCCATATCTGAAAAAGTCTTGACCCAGGATTCATGAAGCTCAGCGTAAGGACAGCATTAGTCTTGCGCTGAGCGTGTGGAGTAGAGATGGTGCAGCAGCACCATATGAATATTAATGAAGGTGAGCTGCCGCACCATATATGTGCACAGGAAAAGTGTGTGAGTACAGGGGGGCAAGTTTAAGTCCTGCACGGAGGCATAAACATGTCAGCTAAGTTGCGCAACCTAAAATGCTGACTCGTACAGCCTGCCTCTAATAGTAATCACTCCTGTCAGTGCCCGTGGATACTGAAATGTATGCAAAGCATACAAGAGAGTTCTGCAAAGACCAAAATAAAATCACAGGAGTAAACACACAAGCACATAGCTGAATGTTGAGCCCCCGTCCCTTGAACAATGACATTTAAAACCCCATGTCCGTATTTCATTGTAGCATTGATTCTTATACCAAGTGGAAGCAAAACGCAGCTTGTTTGCACACTGCTGCCCTTTGCTAAGCCTAGCCCAATGCAATGGTCAGAGCATTCCCTCAATATTTGCCCATTCGCGGTCCAAGTCATCCTTGTCTGGACAATGATGAATGAGTATTACCTGGGTCAACCTACCATGTCATGAAAGATAAGCATTTGCGTGTACCTATGTGCGTGAAGTACAGCATGTGGAAGACCAAATATGCTAGGGTTGCCCTCACAACCATATTGGTACCAGAGATATGTAGAGTACGCAATGTGTACTGCTGTCTGTGCCATTGGCCAGCAACCAGAGAAGGGATGGATGGTGTGTTTGTGGAATTTGGGGGTGGATGATGGGTAATGTAATAATTCGCCAAGGGGAGACTTGGAAGGATGTACAATAGGTGAACTGGAGGTGTACAAGGGAGCAGTGGGTGAATCAAAAAGGAAACCAAAGAACATACATTCACATCCCCAATACACCCTGACAGGCCATACTGCAGAACACAATCCCACAAACATATGAACATTAAAATGTGCAATACACATGTACAGAAATGGAACTGGCTCACACTCACAAGATGGTCTGGCCTGAACTGAGACATCCATCCCCTACACACCTGGATAAATAATTGAATTACACATCATCCCCACCACAGCACACCCCCCCCCTTTCTGAACGTCCACCAAAACCACCCATACTCGGGCTGCTAGCTTGGGCCAGGCATATTTGCACAGTGCCCCCTACCCACATCTAGTAGGCAGTCTCACCCTAGGCAGTCTCAGGCTTGCAAACTAGGTATTCCATGCATGTATAACCCTCCCTCATTTCCATATAGCCAAAAGAAATGGGAGTCATTGGCATTCACAATTTTTGGACATCCCTCATGGGATAAGTGTCTGTTCTAAAGATTAGACTTGGTGGCACAACATGATGTGCAGCCCCATAGACATCCGGACACAAGTTGCATTAGCAGTAGTTGTCCACAACCCTGGTCAGCCACCAGCTGGTCGTGTATAACCTGCGACCCGGGATTAAACATCTGACCGTGATGCATGTCTCCCCATGTGCATTATAGGGAATATATACCTTTCACATGTTCCTTAGAAGCTTCCCCATAGCCAAATTGTATACCCTGTCCATGTTCCACGTTGTAATGATGCACACAACCCCTGTATACAAGCGGTACACATCCCTCCCAGATGCAGGTGTTCATATACATGGCCATGTACAACCCCAGATAGGTAGTCAGACATCTATAAATTTACATACTTATATATGCATAGCTACAGCTACACATCACACATACATGCATATAAGTAGTTGTCAAGTATGTGCCCTATTTATAAATATGTATACTTGGAAATGTATACATATGTCTCTCAGAAACATATGACCATTAACATGTACTATACATATGTACACCAACCGACTGTCACATTTGTTGCCAGTAGTGTGGAATGCCTGTAGTAAAGTCATATATCCTAACTACCATCCATGCAGAATGTACCACAGATGGTGTAGTGGTCAAACCGGTGACTAAGGTGTTTCTGTTCCTGGGTCCAAGCCATGCAAGGGCTGCTAATTTTATATGATTCCCAGAATAATGGCCATCGGATATAGGGTGGTTAAGTAACTTACAAGCTGACGTAAGCGGGTATGCATGGCGGTAAGTGGCGGTCATTCAACAGTATGGGAAATGTAAATAAGTATGTAGGTTTATATGCATGTGCATGTACAGACATACATATCAATGGTCGACAGCAGGCTATCCTCTGGCAGAACAAACTCTCTAATCTTCTACCTAACACCCTTGGAGTACCACAAGGCTCTATATAAGGGCCCTTGCTGTTCTCCATCTTCATTGACAACCTTTATACTGTCATCCCAATAGTCAGCTGTATCCAATATGCTGATGACTCTACTCTGATTTGCTCGGCCACATCTCCAATAGAGTTATGGTCAGCTACCCAGACCACCTTTAATACAATAGAAAACTGGCTTTCTGAATGTAGTCTGTTCCTAAATCCCAAAAAAACTAAAATGCTGTTATTTTCACCAACACGTAGGTCTACCACTTTCACCTTTACCATAAATTCAAATGATGGCACAATAATCTCCCCTCACCCCTCTACAAAACTATTAGGTGTCATCATAGATAATAATCTAAAATTCGACCTACATGTTAACCAAACTATCAAAATCATCAATAAAAAACTAGGGTCACTTTACAGAATAAAACCCTTCCTAACCCCTCCAGCTAAAATTGCCATAGCTCGCTCTCACTTTCTTTCAACCCTTCTGTATGCATCCCCTCTACTCTCAAATTTAAACAAGACTGTCCTTAACAAACTCTCAATTTGCTACAACCACATTGCCAGGTTTTCCACTGGGCTGCCTTAGGACACATCATTGCATCAATCTAAATCAGCTTGGGTGGCTTGAACTACCCAGCCTAATCCAGTATAACCAACTGATTATGGCCTATAAAATCCTCTATAATCCAGACAATACTCCTGCACTTAAAAATATTATCACCCCCTATAACAATCCTAGACCACTTCGATCCTCTAACAAACTACTATTTCAGACTACCAAATTAATAACACAGCCGGTGACTCTCTCTTTGCAAACTCTGTAAGTAGACCCTGGAACTCTCTTCCAGCTGATATTAGCTTACTTTCTACCTTAGGTCAATTTAAAACTAGACTCAAACAATATTTGGCACTTAACCGGCTATGTCAATGTATCAAGCCTGGCTAACTCTCTCTAGAATGTGTAAAAATCTGTTAACAAGTTTACTGTGCAATTTAATTTAATCCTGACTTACGCTCAAGATTAACTCTAACCTGTGGAACTTGTTTAACTTGCTTACTTATGTAATCACTGTAAATAGTCTGTAATATGTAATGCTGGTATTATGTAATGCTGTATCTGCTTACCCCTGGAGCCTCCATTGAAAATGAACATGCAACCAGTCAGACTATCCCGGTTAAAAAATGTAAAATAAATAAAATAAAATATATATATATGTGTATATATATATATATATATATATATATATATATATATATATATATATATATACACACATATACATATACATACATGAAGAATGAACATGGTCACAATAAAACAGTCATAACGAATGTGAAGGGAAACAGCAGCAGAACCCCCCATATTATTTAATGCTGTCATATCAAGCTGGCCAGAGGTGAGCAAACCTCCGGCATCTCCAACCACAGGTAGGATGCTAACAGTGGAACTAACTTTGTCCACGTGCTAAGTCTGACTTTCAAACAGGTGCAGGGCAGACCCAGTCTCCATTCAGACGAGCCAAAAACCAGAAGACTAATTGAACAACCTGACCATTATATGAACGTATGTCCCAGGACTATAATCTTGGGACTTCTGAATATACTTGGAGTGAGTCAACATATGGGACGTGTCTAGAGCAGTAGGGAGTGGCACACGTGTAGTGGTGTGGTTTATTTCTGACCGGAGAATGGATGACTGCTGTGTTAGTGATGTTTTGCTGCATGTGTTCTGGTAACTATGAATTCGACTGCAGCACACACCATTTACGACACGTAATCCGTATACGAGCATATCCTGCTAATTTTATGCTGTATAACGATATAATACCATTGAAATGTGAACTGGGGTGACATATCACAGTAAGAATACAGAAGGTGTTTGTGTGATGGGAAATGGCAGTTAAACATGGCTAAACAGAAAACCGCTGCTGAAAAGTGTTGTACTCACCCTTTGTCCAATGGCCCTTGTTCTGCCCAGCAACACAATAAACCACCTTGGCCAGCCACGACCCCAGGACCCTACATACCACAACCAATGTGATTTACCACTAAGCCATGGCAGTTATACCTAACTCTGATGTTATCACAAACATAGCAGACAGCACAGTCATTCAACAGTTTGATCAAAGTAATTAATCATGTAGATGTATATGCACGCATATGTACAGATATATATATATATATATATATATATATATATATATATATATATATATATATATATATATATGTATATATATATATATATATATACATATATATATATATATATATATATGTATATATCTACAGAACGAACAGGGGCACAAGAAAGCATTCATAACAAATGCAAAGAAAAACAGCAGCAGAACACCCGTATTATCAAGTGCTGACATATCAAGCTGGCCAGAGGTGGGCAAAACTCCTGCATCTCTAACCACAGGTAGGATGCTAACAGTGGGACTAACTTTGTCCACATACTAAGTCTAACTTTCAAACAGGTATAGGGCAGGCCCGGTCACCAGTTAGACAAGCCTAAAACCATATGAACACCCTGACCATCATATGGCATATGTGCCAGGACTATAGGCTTGGGAAGTCATAATATACTTGGAGTGAGTCAACATGCGGGAAGGGTCCAGAGCAGTAGGGAATGGCGCATGTGTAGTGGTGCAGTTTTCCCAACAGTAGAATGGATGCCTGCTGTGTTAGTGAAGTGTTGAGGCATGTGTTCAAGTAACTATGAACCAT
This sequence comes from Protopterus annectens, assembly GCF_019279795.1. NCBI lineage: Eukaryota > Metazoa > Chordata > Ceratodontiformes > Protopteridae > Protopterus > Protopterus annectens. The sequence goes on along the minus strand of NC_056733.1, from coordinate 1,356,194,015 downwards.
GGGTATACATATAAATGAAGCAGCACACAAATAATGTAGTGGTTAGAGCATCCGCCTAACGAACAAGCATTCACGGTTTAAATTCGACTATAGCTCATATCATTTTCCATGTGGAATGAATGTCGTTCTGCTGTAAAACCGACATAATAACATGTAAAAGTGAACTTGAGTATCGCATAGGAATTTTAACCAGATCCTTTCAATCAAAGTGGTACTGTCATAATGAATAAGGAACAAGTAAGCACAAATAAGCGGCAGTAAACATATATAAAAAACAGTAAGCATATGCGAGTGCGCATGCGTGGGTGTAAGCAGCGCCCAGCACAGGAAATGTATATAAGTATGTACGGATGTAATATATAAATATATATATATATATGAAGAATGAACATCGTAACAATAAAGCATAGACAAGGGTTGAGAAGGGAATCAACAGCAACTATGGTACTATATAGTGCTGTCAGCGTATGTCATAACAAGCTGGCCAGGAGTGAGCAAAGCACTACTACTCACACCACAGGCAGGGTTTGACCAGTGGGAGTAACATTGTTGATCTGCTAAGTCTACTTTACAAACAATCGGATGGTAGTCCCCAGTGGGACTACCAAAAATTGACAGGATATTTGGATTTCCGTGCATTACACAAGCAAGGGCAGGTATGTTCAAGGACTAAATGGTGGGAGAGCATGATAATACATGTGTTGGGACAACATAGGTGTAGGGCCCCTTATGCTGGGGGGAGGGTAATGTGTGGTGGTGCGTCATGGCTGTGAAAGCAACTGGATAATTGATGGATTGCGTGTATGTCGAACTCGAGTGGGGTCAAGGAACCATGGGTATGTGATTATGGATCCAGGCGTCTCATGGTTGGATGGCCTGGTTCTAATTGGACTGCATCGTAGAGGCCAGCGAGTTAGTTATATGTATGTATGCATACACACATGCATACATCTATATCTAGAAGTACATTCCCTGTAACATACCCATTCCATTTGCAGACATAAACACATGAATGTGCCATTACAAACCTCGGCAGTAGATAGAATAATAGGTAGTGCATAAGAGGAAAGGGATGAAATGTCTAAAGCGCAGAAGTGTGTACAATGTCTGAAGTCATTGCTGTGCTAAATTAATCAAATGTGAGGACTGTCTCAAATAGGGAATTATCCCTGTGATCTGCCTGCAATGGTAATGCCAATTAATAAACCGGTCTATTTGTAAATGAATCACGCCAAACATGTATACAATTAGTTCTCATGTGCAACGTGTACATTGCCATATAGTCAGACTAATTAATTAATTGTAGTGTCATGTTAACGGGAGTAAGTATGTAAGGAAGTAAGAGTCTAATCTTGACAAAAAGACAGGTGTATCCCATGTGGGATAACACATATATTGCAAATAGTGTCCTATTCGTCACTCATGTCATAAATGTTTGTGAACTATACGTTAGGGTTTTCTGAGGATATGTGTAGTGAGTCAACCGATGGGATGGCCTACAGGGGTAGGGAGCGGCCAATGTGTACCAGTGTGGATACACCGCAAATCCAGCAGGAGAATGAATGGATGTCTGCTGTGTTAGTGAAATGTTGAGGCGTGTGTTCGGGTAACTTTTAACCATGGGTATACATCTAAATTAGGCAGCACGCCAATAGTGTATTGGTTATAGCATCAGCCTAATGAACAGGCATTCATGGTTCAATTTCGACTACAGCACATATAATTTTCCATGTGGAATGAATGTTGTTCTTCTGTAAAACTGACATAATAACATATAAAAGTGAACTTGAGTATCGCATGGGATTTTTAACCAGATCCTTTCAAAGTGGTACTGTCATAATGAATAATGCACATGTAAGCACAAATAAGCAGCAGTAAACATATGTAACAAACAGTAAGCATATGCAAGTGCACTTGCGCGGGTGTAAGCAGCGCCCAGCATAGGAAATGTAAATAAGTATGTACAGATGTAATATGTATATATATATATATATATATATATATATATATATATATATATATAATATATATATATATATATATATATATATATGTGTGTGTGTGTGTGTGTGTGTGTGTGTGTGTATATACATATATATATATATATATATATATATATATATATATATACATATATATATATAAATATATATATATATATATATATATATATATATATATATATATATATACACACACACATACATCTATATATATATATATATATATATATATATATATATATATATATATATATATAAAAATGAACGTCGCAACAATAAAGCATAGACAAGGGATGAAAAGGGAATCAACAGCAACTATAGTATTATAGAGTGCTGTCAGAGTATGTCATATCACGCTGGCCAGGAGTGAGCAAAGCACTGCTACTCACACCACAGGCAGGTTGTTACCAGTGGGAGTAACATCGTTGAATTGCTAAGTCTACTTCACACACAGACAGAGAGTAGTCCCTGCTGGGACTACCCAAAACATATATGTTGGATTTGGGAGTCTGACCATTACACAAGCAAGGGCAGGTATGTTCAAAGACTAAATGGTAGGAGAGCCTGAAAATACACGAGGCTGGACAACATATGTATAGGGCCCCTAACGCTCTGGAGAGGGCAATGTTTGGAGTTGTGTCATGGCTGCAATAATAAGTGGATAATGGAAGTTACACATGTAAGTTGAACACAGGTGGGGTGGAAGAACTATGGGTATGAAATTATGGATCCAGGCGTGCCAGTGTTGGATGACCCGGTTCTAATTGGACCACCCAGTGGATGTCAGCGAGTTCTTAATAGGTATATATGCATACACACATGCAGACATCAATATGTAGAAGTACATTCTCTGTAACACATGCATTCCATTTGTAGACATAAATAACAGGAATGTGCACATACAAACATCGACAGTAGATGGAATAATAGGCTGTGCAGAAGAGGGATGGGACGAAATTGCTAAAACGCAGAGGTGTGTACAGTGTTCAAAGTCAGTGCTGTGCTGACAATAATCAACTGTGAGGGCTTCCCCACACATGGAATCATTCCTGTGATCTGCCTGGCTACGGCAACGCCAAGTACTAAACCAGTCTAATTGTAAACGAAATACGCTGAACACATACATAACTAGGCTCCCATGTATAATGTGTGCGTTACCACATAGTCATATATATTAATTAATTGTTGTGTCATGTTAACGGGAGTAAGGATGTAATGAAGTATCGAGTCTAATCTTGCCATAAACACATGCGTGTTCCATGTGGGGCAACCCAATAATTGCGAATAGTATGCCTTTGGTTGCTCACATCACCAATATTTGTGGACTAAATATATGGGAGTTCTGAGGATACGTGGAGTGAGTAAACCGATGGGATGGCTCTATAGGAGTAGGGAGTGGTCAGTGTGTAGTGGTGTCGATACACCACGAATCCGACAGGAGAATGAATGACAGCAGTGTTAGGGAGGTGTTGGGGTGTGAGTTTGGGGAACCAGGAGCCATGGGTATATGGGTATATATGCATATGGAACAGAACAGCAATAGTTCATTCATTACAGCAATCCCCTAACAAACAGACATTCTCATACTGAATCCCACTGTATCACATTCCAATTACCATCGGTAATCCGTACATGAACATATTGCAACATCTGTCCGCTGTATAACCTGCTAAATATTGATTACAAGATAACTGGAGTGAAGTGTCAGTGTCATAATGAATAAGGCACTGTTATGCAGGTGAAGCATATATCAACACCATTACGCATGTGTAAGTGCGTTTGCGCGGGGTATCTATTGGTTTACAGACACACACACACACACACAGACACACACACACACATATATATATATATATATATATATATATATATATATATATATATATATATATATATATATATATATATATATATATATATATATATATATATATATATATATATGTTTGCAGACATATACATGTACGTATATATATATATATATATATATATATATATATATATATGTGTGTGTGTGTGTGTGTGTGTGTGTGTGTGTGTGCGTGTGCATAGATATACAGAGATATACAGCTATGATAGGAAACAGCACACAGGAATGACATATGTTCACAGGCTATGCCAATGGAAGTGGAGCCCACGCAAGAAACATGAAACACGTAGAATGCCCTTCCACCCCACCACCCCAGCCGGACAAGGGAAACATACATGCAAACAATGTAAAGAGTCCACTGCTCCCCAGACCACAGGCAGGATACAACTGGGGGGGTACACAGTGCACGCTTGGATTCTAATCTTGGAACTCAGACTGGAGCGTCCCTTGCGGAACATCCCAAAATTCGCCCAAACAAAATAAAGGCGATAGACTGGCCATTTTGTCAGCAGTGTATACAGACTCGGAATACAAGGGTGGGTAACCCTGATGACCCATGGGCCGAGACAATTGTATGAAATGGGTCTCGTGAAGTGGAGAGTGGGCAGCATGTAGTGGTGTGTCCAAAACAGACCAGGACTCAGAGTAAGGATGGGTGCTGTTGAGGAGGTGAGGGTGGGGGAACTATGGGTAGCTACTTATGGGTCTAGGTGTGCAGGTACTGGCTGATGAAGGCCTATATGGACAGCCATAGGGATGCAAGCGAATGTGTTCATTGGGCAGAGTCGTCGGCCAACAAGCAGCCACACCCACTGCGAGACACTCTAAAGCAAAGTGTAATCTATATGACAAGGAACGGAATAACCAGATGTAGACGTATATATGTAGAGGTATGTGTGTGTATATCTACCCATAGCAACATAGAGATATGCCTCTCCCTCACTGTAGTACGAATGTATACATACAGAGAAAGAATACAAATACATACCCACATATAAACATATACATTTGCAGACAACCATAGACCCATATGTCATTAGATTTTATATTTATATATATATATATATATATATATATATATATATATATATATATATATATATAGACAGCAAGATATAAATATACATGTATGCATACATATACAGATATATCTGTATATGTTGTGTCTTTCGGCTTTTCCACGTTAGGGATCGCCACAGCGGAACTCCAGTCTGCTAATGATTGGCTGTAGATTTTTACATGCTGAGTTGCCAGCCTTGACACACAACCTTCAACGAAGGTACACCCATTCACGCATGGCTCCACACAGAAGACGCTCTAGCTGAGAATCGAACAGGACAACATCTTACTGCGAGGTGACAATGTTACAGCAGCACCACCACCGCAGTCACAGATATATCTGTATATATTAATGTAAATAGATATATATATGTGACAGCAAATATACACATGTATATAGCTAGGATATGATGCAGCAGTTACGAGTAACATATGTTCACAGGCCGTGCATATGGTGGTGGCAGGTCCAATAAACAAACATATAACACGTAGCATCACCCCCCCCACCCCACCCCCCAAGCTAGGCCAGTGCGACATATAGACAGACAATAAAGGTAAACACACCACTGCTTCCCAGACCACCGGCAGGATACTACCAGTGGGAGAGACCTGCAAGGACTAATTTTGAAACATAGACATCGATGTCCCTCGTGGGACACAAAAAATTAATGATCGGAGCCAGTCCCGGTAATGATTTATCAAACCAGGCTGTAAATGTACACGGACCAGTAGGTTGTGCAAGCCTGATAACCCATGGGTCAACACAATGTACGACATGTGTCGCAACATGGGGAGAGTGGGCAGTGTGTAGTGGTGTGTTCATACGCCACCTGCACCCACAGTTAGGATGAGTGCTGTAGAGGAGTGGCAGGTGGGAGTACTATGGGTATGTGATTATGGTCCTAGGCGTGCAGGTGTTGGCTGGCAGAGCCGTATTAGGACTGCCCCGGGGATGTAAGTAATATCCATATGGACATAGCTGATGCCCATACCTCCAAACCCCTAAGAGCACATCCACCGGATAGGCCATAAACCATTGGGGGAACACATAGGGACCACACCATTGAACTGTCTCCAATTACCAGGGACGCCCCTGATTTTGACTCAGATTCTAACTCGGTCCCACCTAACTCCTTCTAGAACTAGTGATATTAGGAGGAAAGGTGGTGGATTACACATAATGAATAACGACAATAATTAAGAGTCATAAACAGCATGTGCCTCAGACAATGTGTATGAATTCATATGCTCTGTGTCTGTCAATGTGTCAGGTTAATAGCACCAATAATTTAAATGTGTCCGTGATTGTTATGCTGTGTCCCTGATTCAGTCTTCATTTTTCCCTAATCGTATGAGAGGTCTGATAGGGACAGAAGTCACATATTCGACTGACTACCTTAGAAAGATGATAGAATAATAGGTAGCATGACTCGGGTGACGGATGTGTGTCCCAAAACCCAATTACTTGTCTGTATTGAAGAGTCTCATTTCCCATGTATCAGCCAGACGGGTGCAGATTGTAAGAGGAACACACAAATAATATGAATAAAACACTGTACAGGCCACGGATTCCGTACAGTCGAACGGCATGCCATCGCCTAAAGGGCAGCCATTCCCAATACTGTAGGCATGTAATCTGATGTAATAGCATCACAAGGTAATATTTTGGTCCTCGCTCCCACCCAGGGGTGTGAGTGTCAGATGGAAGCACCAATGTCAGTGCATTTGCAAGTATGGGAGCAAGCTGGTGTAAGCCTGTTTGAAAGCTAGTATGCGAGTATTACACTGGTAAAGCAATGTAGAGGCTAACTGAGTGTAAGAAGCTGTAACCAGAGGTTAGCATTGCTTAACATCATGCAAACCCACACACACCCACTCACAACTGCTTTAATGTGCCTTAATCCCTCCTTATCCAATGGCCTTCTTCTGCCCTGCATCAAAATAAACAGCCTCTGCAAGGCTTGGAACCAGGAGCCTGCACACACAGATGATGTGATTTACCAATACACCATGGCAGATATACAGACATTGGACCTTACCACAAACATATCATACAGCACATTCATTCAATAGTATAGGAATGTATTCCATCATGTAGATGTATGTGTGAGTGTTTATGTCCAGCATATAGGTACATACATATACAGAGATATATCAGGAACATACCATTTGACAACAAAGCATTAAAATGAATGAAAAGAGAAACACCAGTGATGCCTGTATTATGTAGTGGTGTTGTCCTATGTAATATCAAGACTCCCTCAGACAAACGTGTCATTCATACACACAAACAGTTGTACATTGGCTGTACACATCACTCTGTGCATGTAATGTACATTAACACAACAGTTCCTTTCCAATCATTATGTGAAAACAGTACTCTTGCAAGGTGCTGTGTGCAACATCATCATCATGATAAAGGTAAATGGGGTAATCATAGAGGGACCAATAGTGTTGTGTGTACAATGGGGTCATCCGCATCACATGTACCTGGAATATTTAGAAGTGATTTGCATACCAGGATCGTGCACCTGAGGGGCAGGGTTGAGGATAACAGGAGTATGTTGTGATGCATATTTTAAGGGTTACATGTGTCCAGTAGGCATGAGTGTGAAATGGACAGCTATGTATGGGGCAAATGTTGCCTTAGGAACCGACTAGCCTTATGTTTCCATAGGGTGAGAGTGGGATGTGGGGGAAGAAGAGTAGGTATGCCCGTGGAGGATAGGTAGGGTAGGATCACAGATCTATACAGGGTCGGTATATGACACATGTGGGGGAACACACCTCAGATGGGGAGGGGTGTTCGGCATTCACAAGCCCATGGGAACAGTGGGACGGAGGTCCCCAGCCATGGGCAGCCACTACTGCATCAAAACAGCTGCAAAGGAGACAGTGCAGAGGGCTGTCCAGGAGGGGCAGCCTCACCCTGTAAATGTGACACTCTGGCCTTGAGCTTGCATATCTGGCCTTGGAACCCTTTATTGAGCCCCAACGCACCTTGTCTGGGACCGCACGACAGCGGACATGTTCCTGTCTGGCCCTGCTCCTGGGGGGACAAGCCCCATCCTCAGTGGTGGTACCACCAGAAAGTGGTTCAGAGCCAACAGAGGTTAAGGTCCGAGGCTGGGCCACAGATGTTCTGGTGCTCAGTGCCATGGTCAGCTGAAGTAGGACAGGAGGTTCTGCCGGGACCTCCAAACCCATACAGCCTATGGTGTTGCAGTTTAAACACATATATGGTTTAGTAATAGACAACAGCATTCAGGATTATTTACAACAGTATGCATAGATATGACCATCAACCCAACACAACAGATGGTATACATTTGCAGAGGGAGCACAACACATGCATATATACTGCATGAATGACATCTGTACAAAGTGTAGAAGACGTGTGACTGCAGCTATGAACAGTGGCCCATTATTGGCTTGCCACTGAGAACCCCAGACAGTGTCTGCATGCCACTGTTTCATGTGACATATGTCCAGTCAGGGATGCGATGGCACATCCCTATCACCATGTACTGGCAGCAATCCTCACACTATGCTCCTGCTGTGCACAGATGTGTGTTCAGTGTGTAACAAAGGAAACAAATAGTTCCACACATTGACCAGTCCACAGATGGCCCTACAGATGGGGGTCACTCACGAACAGAGCACTGACATGTCTGTTTTAAAACATGCAGATTAGCCATTACCATACACAACACGTTAAACAGGCAGTAGTCTCAATAAAGCATAGCTACACTTACATGCTGTAGTCATGTCTGGCACATCACCCTCCTGTCTTTTGGCATTTCCCACTGTGTATGATGTTTGAGGAACATCCAGATATCATCTGTGATGCCGTTTCCAGACACCACATCCAGGGACCACTCACAGCGACTGTCATGGCCAAACACCAACATGATGTTCCTAGATATTGCACTGTGTTTAACATGCGAATGGCTATGGGAACATCATCACAGCTGTTCCACATGCAATCAACTAGAGGAGGGCTGCAATAGTTGCACAGGCCATCACCTGATCATGTCCATCACTTAAAATACACATGCTGCTGCTGAGCAGGTGTACACCTCCACATCCACCAGAGAGTGTGTGGGAGGGACAGACAAAGTACATCAGAGAAGGGCTTGGGGACTAAAACCTAAGCATTGTCTGTCACACACCTACCAGTACAGGGGTCAAACCCCTGACTGACTAGTCAGTACTATTACAAGTACATGCAGTTACTACATGTGCACAAAGCAGACATGTTGCTGTGCTGTAAGAACATATATGTATGTTGGTGAGAGACATGTGCAACAGAGATATCATAGAAATACATTAGGTGTAGCACACATGGCTGTCCACGTGAATGGATGCCATTGTCACCACAACCACACTCTCTAATGGACTCGCATTGGCACTCTTTGCCAGGGCCACAAATACACTTCCTATCTACTTAGTTTGCCACACTGCAGTAATGTACAGGTACTACATGCACCACAGGGGATATCTAGAGGTTCTATGGGCTAGGGCATGTGAACGTGTTTGACATCTGTTGGTATGCCAATGGGGGTTATACTGGGAGTGACTGTGGTTGGGAGCATCATAACCCACATGCAGACACAAGGTGCCAGTACTGACATGCAAGTATGCATTGCTTCATGGGTGTGTAGTGGTTGGCTGTGCAAGATGGCTGTACAAGGCTGGGTGAGGGGTAATCCTTGGCATCGCACCACCTGACAATGGTGTGCAGTGTGGTACAGGGGTGTAGTGTCTGCAATGTCCCACACAGATGGGTACTGCATGAACTGCCCTGACATCCTGGTTACCATTGTGTATGGCCATAGCTTTGCAATGCATGCCATGTCTGTGTTTGATAGTCCTTGACATGGACATTGCCTGGGATGTGCATGTCCCACAATACTGTACAGTGACATGTACAGGTGTACCTGGTATGGCAGGCACATGTTGTGTACACAGACTGTTATCCTCCGATATACCAATACTGACCTGGTGTTGCGAAACCTGCTTATAGTCAGCAGGTCGACCCTGCACCTGCATTGATAGCATGATATAGGTATTCCCTGGTGTCAGTGGCATCAATCCATACAGGGCACACGTGTACGGCATTGTATGGCCTCTGTGGATCACATTTAATGACACCACATATGTTGCAGGCATCCAGAGGGGAATATAGTGAAGGCACATTGTCTGCAATTATGTGCCTATTGTACCACTGTACAGGGTACCATGTCCTCTGCAGCCCACTGCTATCACACCATGCCTACTATCTGTCATCAATATGCATGGTACTAGCAACCTAGCAGGATATCCTAGGCAAGTGTGTTTGTGTATGACACATGGGTTCAGGACATATACCGGGTACTAGAAGGTTTGCATACTTTTTTCACCGGGCCTTTTGCCAGATGTAGGGGTATGGCTTGACAACACAGTCCCATGGCTCACTGACATCTGTACACCTTGTGAGGTGGGCATTGTGTCATAAGACGGACACCATATAGGAAAACTACAAAATCCACTCCCCAACATGTCCAGTGGTTAGATACTCACAACCACCCCCACACAGGCTCTGACAGACAAACACACACACCTGCCATGTCCTGGATTTGAACCCCTACCTACCTAGTGTATCACACTGCAGTAATACGCATTTACAGCACGTGCTACGGAGAGTACCGGGTTATAGCAGTCCTACAGGTGTATTTCTAGGTGTGTGACATCAGCAGGATTGCGAAAGGTGAGTATATGACTTGTATGGAGTGTGAGTACTCTACAAGTATTGTTCTGTCCTCAGGCAGACAGACACACACACACACACACACACACACACACACACACACACACACACAATTGGCAAGTTTGGGATTACAACACTGGCGTAACTACTCTATCACACTACAGCAATACATAGTTACAGAACACACACAGAGACTACTGGTCTACGACTACGACGTTCCCAGAGGTGTATTTCTAGGTGAGTGACATCAGCAGCATTGTCAAAGGTGAGTATATGATTTGTACTGACTGTGGGTAACCTATACGCCATTTCTCTCTACACAGTCTGAGACAGACAGACACGCACACATTCACACACACAATTGGCAAGTCTGGGGTTATAACTACTACCTAACTAATGTAACACTACAGCAGTATGCAGTTATGGGACACACCATGGAGATTACTGAGCTACAGCTCTCCCAAAGTTGTATTTTACAATGGATGCCCTCAGCAGGCTTGTCATAATACATGCGGGCGCACACACAACCATATGTCACAGGTACGTGTATACAGCTACTAGATGACTACTTCCCTGTACATTCATGTTGCACAGCTGGCACATGCATGACATAGTCTGATATGCTGACAGATACAGATGGCTAGTATCTGCAGTGAATGACATCTGCACCTCATGTGTTTGGGGCCCTTTGGCTGTGTGCTGGATGGGACAGGCCCGGATGGCTCCTTGTCACAATCACCCCCTTCCACACATCTATGTCTGCCTACCTTTGATGTATTATAGTGTGTTGTCCTTACATATATGCCTGTATTCCTATCCACTGTGTGTGCAAGGCAGGCATGGTGCATACTGACATGTGTCTGCACTAAGAACTGCGACCGCCAGATATGTCCGGACCACTGGTGTTTACAGACATGGCCTTCATGTGTTTAAGCATGTGAGCATGCCCAGTATGACCATTCAGTATGTTCTCGACTGACATTGCCTTCATACCTTCAAGTGTGTGAGCATACCCAGTATAGCCATCTGTAGCGCATGTGTTACATGTCCAGGTAATCTGTACTGTGGTGCTGACCTTTGTGTTGTACGCCAACAGGCAGCATGCTGTGTCTGCAGGGTATCCATCAGTCATGTGGCATTGACTTTTGCTACATTTCTGCATAGCGGGGGGGCACCTGACTGTATCTACATTCCTACACAGGAGTGGGGGGGGCACACCTGACTGTTGCTGTAAGTGTACATTGGATGGGGGGCACACCTGATGCTTCTACACATTTGCTGGTACTGTACTGGTATGTCAGGCACTCCATTTCAATGTGTAGTCTTACCTATTGTGCTGGCTAGAGGCATACCAGTGTACTATAGATCTTAGCTTTAATTACAAACATATGAGTTTCTGATTTCCTAGGCTTCACAACCTACATCCAACTGCCTGGCCTGCTGTAGTCTATCTGTGTGGGTCTGTGGGAGGGTTTAACCATAGGGCACATTCAGAGTCCATAGTACAGCATTTGTTTGTGTCGGTCTACACCTGTCCAGCTGGTTGAGACTTGTGTGGGTCTTATGGACACACATGACACTCAGCCCATTACCTGCAGTGGATTTTGTCACCCTGTGTAGTACTGGCTACTATGGTGACTCCAGTATGTGTTACAGATGTCATGGTGCCACTATGAGTGTCTACTGTCTGTTGCCTTAACATTCAGCCACCCAATTCCCTTGCATGCTCACATCCATACCATAGCTACAGGTACCAACATATTCTACTACATTTGGCAATTGGTAGGTTGATTGACTTACCTTGAGGGTGTGCCAGACTTGAGGATGGTGCTGGAGGGCTGACTATGTCGGATGCACATAGTACACTTCCTATACATGGCTGAGCACATGTAGCATCATGTTTGGCATCCCTTTTACTGTTTGTGCGAGTTAGAGAGGGTGACATTCCCTGGGTCCCTACTGTGTCAGTGCATATGCTATGCGTTTCCTCTTTGCCAAGGCCAGGTCATACAGGGCATGCCTCCTTCCGCCTACTGGGTCAGGCTCAGGTTGTTCCTCCTCCGAGTCACTCTGTGCCTGTAGAGGCCTTGGCATTGGTGGGGGTCTGTGTGGCCCTGCCCCATGCTTTTCCTGCTGCGGCTTTTTACACAGGATCATATTGTGTAGCATAGTACATACCATAACAATTTGGGTGCATGTAGCTGATGAATACTGCAAGGCTCCACCTGATGTGTCCAGACACCGGAACCCTGACCTGAGCATCCCAAACACATGCTCTGTTATATGTCTGGCCCATGCGTGTGCCTCATTATGGTGTTGTTGTTCAGGTGTTTGTGCATTTCTGATGGGTGTCATCAGCCACTGCTCCAGTGGGTACCTAGCATTCCCCACTAGGTAATCGTAGGGGATGTCCATATTGGTAAAGCTGTGGTACAGCTGCATCAGATGCCATATTTCTGAATCATCATAGCTTCCAGGGCAGCCAGCACACACGTTTATTATAATGTCCTGGGCATCACATATGACCTGGCGGTTGATGGAGGGGATGCCCCTGTGGTTGATGTAGGCCCTACCCTGCTCACCTAGTGGTGCTTTGATGCATAAGCACGTGCAGGCTATAGCACCCACTACCCAAGGGTAGTCTGCTATCTGGTGGAAGCGACGCATATTGCTGGTCAACACCTCACGTGTGTTGAGGAAATATACATGCTCACTGGCATGTGCTGACATGGCACCCAGGAACTGGTGGAATACTCTGGATGCTGATGCCTGTGAGATCCCCATGATATCAACAGTTGTGCTTTGGGAGGTACCTGTGTCTAGTATACCTAGGCCTACACATACCTTGGTATCCACTGGGATGGGCTTCCCTCAGCCTGTTAGATGTGTCAGGTGTGGCTGGTACAGCTCAACAATCAGCTGTAGGAGGTCTCTGTCCACCCTATAGCACTTTACTACCTCCAGCTCATGTAGCCCCTGGAAGGTTACCCTGAGGGCTGTTCGGCAGCATTCACATCTTCACTACCCTCAGCCTCTTGCACATGTTGGTCTATGTTGCCTGCTGCAGCCCTTCTCATTTTGTAGGTTTCTTTGTTAAAATTTCCCCACATGTATACACCGGTGGTGTAGAGTATGGAAAAACCAGAGGGGAAGGTGTCTGCTTAGTTTATAGTAGTGTTCTGGGCTGGGCTGGTCTGCTGCCCCTGTAATTGGCTGATTCTGATACATATCACCTGCCAGCTCAGCTAGTTCACCTTGATTACTCTCCTATTGCTGTTGTCCCTCCCATTGCACTAGGCAGGTATAGATACACCCCTAGCTTAGCCATGCTAAGCTAGGAGCAATGCCGAGCCACAGGGGTCCAGTCCACGTACAGTATGCCTGACACCCCCCCCCATGATGTCACCTATATCAGAGTCCTGCATCTGTCTATCTATACACATGCACTCTTGGGACCTGCCTGACACCCTGCGGATAACTGGGATTCACTATCCTTTACCTCATTTGCATACGATTGCCTGATAATGCATAGTTACATGACCTATACTGAGCCTCCCCAAAACTAACCACTGCTTAACGTCGCGCACACCCGCACACAACTGCTTAAAAGTGCCTTACTCACATCGTATTCAACGACCTTTTTTCTGCCGAGCAACAAAACAACCAGCCTTTGCAAGGCTCAAAACCAGGACCCTGCACACCACAGACGATGTGCTTTATTACTAAGCCATGGCAGATACACATACATTGGATGTTATCACGTACATATCATCCAGCACAGGCATTCAACAGTATAGGACATGTATTCCATCACATAGATGTATGTGTGTTAATGTCTATATATATATATATATATATATATATATATATATATATATATATATATATATATATATATATATATACATACATACATACATATAAAATATATATCTCAAGAACAAACCTCGTAACACCAACACCAAAGCATTAGACAAGAATGAAAAGGAAACCACCAGTGACTCCTATATTTTGTACTGGTGTTAATCCCAAGGCAAGTGTGTTTCTGTGTGACACACAGTTTCAGACTGTATTTAGGGTAATATTAGGGTTGCTGACTTTACTCACCATGCCTACTGCCAAATGTATGGGTATGTCTTGCCAACCCAGTCTCTTGGCTGATTGTGACATTTATGGCCACTATATAGGGAAACAACAAAACACGCGCCTCAACATATCCAGTGCTAGCCATTTACAGCCACAAACACATAGGATATGACTGATTAACACACACACCTGCTATGCCTTGGAATAGAGCACCTACTTGACTACTTTATCACATTACAGCATTACGAAGTTACAGAACACGCTATCGAGATTACTGGGTCACAGCAATCGCAGAGGAGTATTTCTAGGTGGGTGACATCATCAGCCTTGCCAAAGTTGAGTATAAGAATTGTACGGAGTGTGAGTACTCTAAAAAGCATTGTTCTGTTCACCGGCAGACAGACATATACTCAGCATGTCTGGGATTAGAATACCGACCTAACTACATTATTACACTATAGCATTACACAGTTACAGAACATGCTATTGAGATTACTGGGTCACAGTAATTCCAGAGGAGTATTCCTAGGTGGGTGACATCATCAGCCTTGCCAAAGTTGAGTACAGGAATCGTACGGAGTGTGAGTACTCTAAAAAGCATTGTTCTGTCCACCGGCAGAATCACACACACACACACACACACACACACACACACACACACACACACACACACACACACACATTCAGCATGTCTGGGATTAGAACACAGATCTAACTACTTTATCACACTACAGCATTATGCAGTTACAGAATGCACTATCGAGATTATTGGGTCACAGCAATCCCAGAGGAGTATTCCTTGGTGGGTGACATCATAAACCTTGCCAAAGTTGAGTATAGGAATCGTACGGAGCGTGAGTACTCTAAAAAGCATTGTTCTGTCCACCGGCAGACGGACACACACTTGGCATGTCTGGAATTAGAACACCGACCTACCTACTTTATCACACTACAGCATTATGCAGTGACAGAACACGCTATTGAAATTACTGGGTCACAGCAATCCCAGAGGAGTATTCCTAAGTGGGTGACATCATCAGCCTTGCCAAAGTTGAGTACAGGAATCATACGGAGTGGGAGTATTCTAAAAAGCATTGTTCTGTCCACCGGCAGACGGGCACACACACTCACACTTGGCATGTCATGTCATGGATTATAATACCGACCTATCAACTTTATCACACTACAGCATTATGTGGCAACAGAATGCGCTATCAAGATTATTGGGTCACAGCAATCCCAGAGGTGTATTCCTAGGTGGGTGACATCATCAGCCTTGCCAAAGTTGAGTATAGGAAATGTATAGAGTGTGAGTACTCTAAAAAGTATTGTTCTGCCCACCGGCAGAAGGGCACACACACGCACACACACACACACACACACACACACACACACACACACACACACACACACACACACACACACACCAGTGATGGGATCAGAACACCTGCCTATCTACAGAGCATGATTACAGTACTATGCAGTTACGAGTTGTGCCACAGAGATTACACATTCCAAGGCAGTCATCATGACCTTCTAGAATTGCGGACATCAACAGGGATGCTGACAGTTATGATGTACATAGCTGTGAACCTGTGTCTTTAACGTAGGAGTCCACCCCGAACAGGGATGGACGACTACTATCACTATACAGGGTTATAATCGCCATGCTCATACACATAGAAGCACATAACTTACACAAGGTGTAAGTGGGCATGCTCACACACTTTGTAGCACAGGGCAGTTTGGAATGCACTCTGATTCTAAACACGGAAGGCCACAGTGGCCATGCTCATACAGTTAAACGTACAGAACATGTTGTAATGGTCTCCGGTGTTAGTAGTTGTCATTGTTAGCAGGAACGCTGCACCACATGTATCTGACACTGGTCATCTACACAACACCTGCTGCTGTCCGACACCTTAGATGTATCAGTCTATACCAAGCACAATACTACCACTTCCAGTGATTTCATGCTAGGAATGGCAACTGCTTGACCAACACAATAAGCCAATGTCCTGCTGTAATTACGAGGTTGTCCAGTGTCTGTCAGTCTGTGATGACATGACTGACAGAAGACAAGCGTTTGTCCCATATCACATGCATCCATGATTCAAGGGAGTGTTGATAATACCTCATTCGCATTTGCCCATATAGTGCCATTCCAAGGCAAATGACCTAAACACAGGATAACACTCTGACACCTAGAAGGCACTTGCATTGTATCCTTATGCTAACCAGTGGTAGATGTGTTGCTGTCATAATCACAGCTGCTCACTGTTGAACCTACAATGGGGAATACTGACATATGTGCAGTGAGGAACATCTGGCTGATGGCTCTGTTGTGCACAAGAGCACTATCACCATATAACTCAGAATCAGACATGTGGGCCATAATACTGGTACAGACCACTCCACGTGGTGGTGTCCCCACATTCATAATGGCTACTCACATGTACAGACCAGTACTCCAACATACATCATCACAGATGAGCCAGGTGCAGGTCACAGTGTCAAAAGCTGCATTCTAGGATGTAATCCTCAGTCACCACCATGTCCTCAGACCACCAACACACATCCATACATGTGGTATGACATGTAATGGAACAACACCACATAACCTTTGACTGGTGGACTATACCTAGCTCTACAACAACTGTGCAGAGTACCCATGTACTGTAGCTTTGCGTGGCATTATATGGTGTATCTGCATTTTACTGAGGCTGACCATGGATCAACTTCCACTCATGTGTGTGTTGACCCTTGCAACAGTTACTACCTTCTGTGGTACAGTTTAAGGCAGGGTACCACCGGTTTGCCTTCATGGTTGTGTTTATTTGAATCCTGTTTCTGTTTCAATGGCACAATCACTGCACATATGTGAGTGCCTAAAGTGAATTTGTGTAGGACCCAGCATTTGCACATGCAGTGTACATCTGCATGGGTGCCATGACAGTCACCACTTCATTCTTAAGGAGCATAACATTGGCTTTGAAGACTGACCATGTGTGGCATACTGTTAGACCTGTTGGTGTGACTATGGTGATCCTGGTCATTGGTGTTGATGACATCCAGCATGCAGTGAGCACATGTGTTGGTACATGATGAGTCTTCCTGGTTCATAATGGGATAGCTGAGTGGTCATGATTATGGTGTCCTGTCTCACAACTGGTCTTCCCCATTACAGCACAATGACAGTTGGGATTTTTGAGGCATGGTGGATGATTTGTCACAAGGTTCAATTTGGATTACACATTGGCACAAAGGTAGTTGCTCAGCATAATGCATCTTACATTGTGCAAGTGCAACTTGCGTGGGGGTGTACATATCCCTCAGGAAGTTGGACACACCTGTGGCCCATGTGTTCCAATAAAGGATGTTGGCCAAGAGGTGAGGTATGTGCTATAACATGGTCATGCAGGGGTGCTCTCCAAAGCTTTGAACCATATCTCAATTACTGCACAGATATGTTCTCCATGTTTCAGATTGCCGTGAGTCCATATTGAGTACCTGATTTGTATCATTGAGTAGCAAGACCCACAGTTTATTTCTTGCTTGTCCCTGTAGCACCAGTGGACTTTCACTTGAACCTGGCATGATGAAGGCACTATAGGGGATGCATGGGCCATTGCCAGTATCCAGATTCTCAGGGGTGACAGGTGCCGGCCCTGTCTGGCAAAGCATCATGGTCTATTAACCATGTTATCCCAGGCAGAGAGATTCTGGATACTCTTTGAATTACACCAGTAAATTTCACAATTGTGGAATATAATCCTCGTCCCTGTACTGCTGCATCATTCTGGCCACTGGCATAATGCTACCCAGGCCTTGGGACATACCTGCATGGGCTACATGACCTGACAGTTCCTACATGTGTTTCCATGCAGTCCAGGCTACTGCATCACAGGTCCTGCAGAACAACATAGCATATGCCAGAGACATGTGTATAGTTCTAAAGGTGGTTGGAGTGTATGGGTATGTGGCTAATCATGGCAGACAGGCAGTTGACAGTATGTTTGCCCTCATATAGCTTGGTGTGTAACATAGTGCTAGGGTTTGCTTTCACAAATGAGTACTGTTAGCCATGTTTCCAGCCATGTGTCCTGAGGTGTGACACAGTTATGCGAACTATGTCGTACAGTCTTTGTATTCTGTTGTCTGTCTATTCCAACTTGGGAGGCCTCTTGCTTGGTCAGATACTTAGAGGCCTCTGTGGATGTGTGTGATATCTGGTGGAATGTGTGTGTGTCCTTACTGTGTTCTGGTAATGGTATTTTTTTTTGTGGTGATGAGATGCATCTAGTCTAGTCTAGTCATGAGTGCAGTATGGACTGCCTCCAAGATCACTCTTGTAGCTGCATCCCAGACAATGTGTGGGGTGTGGTGTTAGGTGGGTTTGGCAGTGTACATGGCATAGAGATTGCATTCCCCCAGGATGGCCACATACACAAAGCTGACATTAGTAAACACCAGTAGCTGAGTAATGGACATGCCTGTATGAGCATTCAGTACTACAAGTACCATGTACTGTATTTAGTATACTTACTGCTTATGAAGATGATTTAGACAGTGATGCTCACATGTAAATATCTGAGTTATGGATGTGGCAACACTAGCTATTACAGGAACATGGTAGCTACCTTTAGTCGCAATCCCCCTCTGAGGGCCACATCACATCCTGATAGTTGATAACAGATGATGCAAGTGTGAACAGGGCTGTATCCTTGTCTGGGTATGAACTCACATGCCCAGCAGAACCATGATCTCTGTTGCGCACAGACACCCACTCCCCACAGAGAGTCAAATATCAATAGACTTTGCTGCCACTATCGACATGATCAGGATATAATTAGATAGTGTACGCCATCACCTATGAAGCTGCTATTACACATGGGCAGCAGTTTCCTATATCTTACATGCCTACTGCAGATGTCACACTGGAGCTAAAGATGATATGCACCCTGTTTCATTACCAGTACTGTCAACATATTACCAAGAAACTGTTAGTCTGGCAATGAGAGGTTAGGCTACACAAATCAACACGTTCAACCAGTGTGTCTCTACTGTCAATATCCACCCAAAGTAGGTGTGCACATAGCCATTTGGTACAGCCCTGTAACAAGGGTCAGTACACATCTGCTGAACATGTACACATACACAGCTGTCATTGATTGCAAACAATAGTAGAGAGGTGGATATTAGGCAAGTTGGACTTTTAGGCAAGGCTCATAAGACAAACCCACTACCGTACATAGCATAAGTAACCAGAAACTGAGGGTATTGCTACTCAACACCAAAAGTCTAAACCTCACATTGCACACACTCGAGGCACTCCTCAGTATGGAGAACATTGATATCTGTGCAGTAACAGACACCCAGTTTAAGGCTCCAGAGAGCACCCCAGCACCACCAGGCTATAACTCATACCACACCTTTTGGCCACAGAAACCGGACCGGAACACAAAAGACGGGGGTGTATCCATATTCATCAAGGATACTCACACCTCCAGGTTAGTGGCACAGCACGATGCATCAGAGATCATCCAAGGGCAACTGACAATGGGCAACACTGCAATCCAAATTGTAGCTTGCTACAGATAACCCACCATGACCCAGGAACCACATTTTGCATTTCCGGGGACACTGGGAAATATGCGGGTTCTACCAAACACCCTAATACTGGGTGATGTCAACTACCCAAACATTAACTGGGAGAACTACTCGAGTACTAACTCCCTTGCCCAGCGCCTCCTAGAATTTCTCAACACAAACGCCCTGGAACAACTGGTCTACACCAGAGGGAACAACATATTGGACCTGGTCATCGCCAACATGGGTGACCAGTGTTCCACACCCGACGTCAACCCCTCGCTGGTTAGATCAGACAATAGACTAATCACTCTGGATATTCACATTCTGCCCATAACCCCAAACAAGGAAGCCACCATGAAAACCTTTTCCAAACCAGACTTCACATTGCTAATGCCCGAGGTGGAACCGTTCACAGCCCCCACGCCAATGGACAATGCTGTCCAAGATGCTGAAACCTATACAAAGGCACTCTATGATCATCTGCAGGAATGCATGGCTCGTGCTATCCCAAGTTTAACCTAGACTCACTCCTCCAAGAACAGGAAACCGGTCTGGTGGACCCCTGCCATAAACAGGCTCTACAATAGTAGGAGGTAACTAGTACAGATAAGAGTGAAATCCCTAGAAGGACAGACATCCCTGAAACAGTATCAGCAAGAAACTATGAGCCCTCATGAAATCATCCAAGGCTAGCTTCAAAAGACAATTTCCCAAGGACCCTACAGACAACTACAAAGCGTTCTTTAGCTTTGTCAAGAACCTAAGTGGGAACTCTCTGATCTGCTCAGAGTTGGTGCAGACTGGCACAAAATACACTGAACCGACTGATTTTGCCAGCATTTTGGCAGACATGTTCAGTTCAAACTTCACAACCCTCTGAACCCCTAAACAGCATTTAACCGTACCAGGCGAATGTACGGCCCCCGGCAATCACCGACACACAGGATAAAACAGACCTATCCAAAGCCCCAAATACAGCCTCAATGGGACTGGACAGTGTCCCAGGCTGTGTCTTACATGAGCTCCAAATGAACTAACCCCTCACCTAAACACACTGTTCAAACACAGACTCTCTACAGGCTACATACCCACAGAGTGGCGCACAGCAACAGTGATCCCACTCCACAAAGGTGGTGTCACAACGGACCCCAGGAACCATTGCCCTATAAGCCTGACTAGCCTGATCTGCAAGGCTAAGGAGCACGTCATCATGGAACTCATGAACAGAGACATTGGGAATCTCCAAACACTCGACCCAACCCAAGTCTGCTTGATTGAGTGCAGATCATGCCTACTGAACCTGTTTGACATCTTATAGTCACCTAGACTTTAGGTGTGGGGTGTGGTAGTTCACACATACTACCTGGACCTCACTAAGGATTATGACACCATTCCCCACTCAGGTATTGTTTATAAACTCACCAGCCAGTGCATACACCCATACATCACAGGTTGGGTTGCCAACAGGCTTACACACAGAACCCACATGGTAAGCCCAGCAGCCTCCAGGTTCAACTCTTAACCAGTCACAACTGGTGTCCCACAGGACTCAGTCCTTTGACCCCTACTGTTTGCCATATACTTTTCAGAGGTACAGGCAAATACAAGTGGACCACAGCAGACCGTGTTTGGTGATTACTGCAAACTGGGAGCCATAATTGACAGTCCAGCTGTCACATACATCCTTCAAGGGGCCTCACATAGACCAACACAGGATGTCACAGTCATGGCCTCCAACTAAAGGCCACGAACTGCATGGTCATTCAATATTGAGAAAACTAAACACCCACATATTAACACATGAGTGGCAGCCACTTTAATACAGACAAGGTAATGGGTATGTGGGGACTACATTAGATAGTGATCTCTCCTTTGACAATCGTATCTCCAAAGTAATTAGGCCATCCATCTCTGAAGGCCATCTGATTACTTAAGGGTTCGCATCTAGACATACTGAGGTTATTGTACCCCTTTACTCCTCACTCATCAATCCCATCATCGAGTATGATAACCCATTTGGAATGTACCTCAGAAGACACATCCAACAGCTGGAGGGTCCACGAACATACCTCGCCAAGAGCATTACTGGCCTCAGACATGTGTCCTATGCTGCCAGACTGCATGAACTCTTGCATTACTCAGTGGCATCTCGTTTGCTCAGAGATGATCTTTGCTGCCAACATAGCCATGACCAAGTCAGGTTTAATGGATATGCTCCACCTGTGGGAATCCATGTCACTTTGAGCCACACACTGTAATGAGCTAAACCTTGCCACAACCATAACTGAAAGATGCTGGAGTGATAGATTCTTGTCACAGGTACTCCCTATGCTTTGGAACTACATCCCTGATTACATTATACGGAGCCCCTCACTAACACTACAGGGACACCTTGCAGACTGGATGGGGAACAGTGGGTACACCCCAGGGATCCCACAATTGGCTCTGCTCTACAGAGGGACAGCTAGTTAATCAATGGGGTGGTGACAGCTGACACATTTTGGCTAGGCATATGAATGGCCTCGGGCAGTTAGCCAGGTACCTACCTATGTATCTATGAACCTATACATACAGTATCAGCACATGCTGATAGCTTAATTTACTGTTCAGGTGTTTACTTACCTTGTGCCAATAGCAGTTGTGTGTGCAATAGTTGAGGGCTGCCTCTGTAGGATGCACACAGTAGACCACCTATACATGACAATTTACAGGTGGTCTTATGTGTGTGCCATCCATGTTTACTGTGTGTGCGGTGGAGAAGGGTGTCAGTCCATAGGTGCCTACACTGTCAGTGTGTGTGTGCTATACATTCCCTCTTTGCCAAGGCATGGGCATACTTGGCATGCCTCCATCTGCCTACTAGGGCTGGCTCAGGGTGTTCATGGTCTGAGTACCTCTGTGCCTGTGGGGCCCTTGGCAATGGTGGTGGGCTGTGAGGGCCTTCACCATTCTGTCCCTGCTGCAGCTGTTTCTGCAGGATCATATTGTGTAGCATGGCACATACTATGAAGATGGGGGCACATGTGCCTAGAGAGTACTGCAAGGCTCCACCAGATATGTCCAAGCAATGAAACCGTGATTTCAGCATCCCAAACACATGCTCTGTGATGATTCTGGTTTGTGCGTGTGCCTTATTATGGCGTTCTTGCATGGGTGTGTGTGCATTTCTGATGGGAGTCATTATCCACGGTTCCAGTGCATAGCCAGCATCTCCCACCAGGTGGCCATAAGGGATGCCTCCCCTAGCAAATACCTGATACAGCTGTGAGGCATGCCAGATGTGGGAGTCGTGATAGCTTCCAGGGCTGCCAGCACATACATCCATGATAATGCCCTGGGCATTGCACACGACCTGGCAGTTGATGGAGGGGTATCCCTTGTGGTTTATGTAGTGCCTACCCTGCTCACCGGGTGGTGACTTGATGTGTATGTGCATGCAGTCTATTGCACCCAGTACCTCTGGGTATTCTGCCACACAGTGGAAGAGATGCATATTGCTGGCCAACTCCTCCTGCGTTCAGGGGAAGTATATGTGCTCATTGGCATGTGGTAACATGGCATCCAGGAACTGGTGGAGTACCCTGGATGCTGATGCCTGTGAGACTCCCAGAATATCCCGAGTTGGCCTTTGGAAGGTACCTGTGGCTAGTATTCTCAAGCTTACACATACCTTCGTGTCCACTGGGATGGGTTCCCCTCTGTTATTTCTCGCTCTGAGGCATGGCCGGCACAGCTCAACAAGTTGCTGTATGGTGTCCCTGTCCACCCTGTAATGTTCTACTATCTCCAGATCATTTAGCCCCTGGTAGGTTACCATTGGTCTGAACACTCTTCTCCTCCTCCGGTGCCTGAGGTGGTTGTCAGCATCATCCTCCCCACCACCTTCATTCTCCAACACATGCTGATGAATCAAAGCTATGGCAGCCCCTAACATGTACATTTTAAAAGTTCCCCGTCTGTTTACACCAGTGGTACAGAGTGTTTGGGAATACACAAATGTGTGTGAGGTGCTTTTACACTTTATACTATTGTGCTTTGGATGCTGCTGATGTCATTGGGTGTGTATGTGCAATTCCAGCTGCAGGGTATCTTAATTATGGGTTTTACAGCAAGTACTGCAATGTTGGGGCCTTTGATGTTGAATTATGCTTGCCTGCCATGACTTAGCTGTTGCCTTTTGTTTCACTTTTCAACCCGAATCTCCTCCCATTGACAGACATGCAATCCAGCTTCTGGATTTCTTGTTTTGTACTTTCCCTACCCAGAAATGTGTTGCAAAATGTGTTATGTAGTTAATCTACTGCAATTTTGCTTTGTTCTGTTGTGACAGTTCTGTTTTCTTTGCAGTACGGCACCTCCTCTTTCCTGTTCTGCAGGTAGCTGCTAGCAGCCTTGTTAGCTGCTGCCAATGGCCCACTGTGGGTTCCTAGGTGTTAATTACTCATTTGTACTCCTATTTCTATGCTGCAGCATTTCCTTATTTTTTTCCCGTATCCTTCCTGTTTCCACTCTGGTGCCGTGCACAGCCATTTACAGCATGTTTTCATCTACATTCACATGCACATTCGGTTACCTTGTGTGCTCTCAGCTAAGCAAAGCTATGGCTACTTCAACACACCCCTATCCTGCAGCTTTGCTTAGCAACAGGAACCGGGTTAGCAATGCTCCAATGTGCTTACAGCAATGGCGACACACCCCTCTCTTGATGTCATTTTTATCTCAAGGGCTCACCTCTGTTTTATAATGCTATGCTGTTTTGTGCAGCCTTACACCAGTGGGAAATCTGCGATTCAGTATTACTCCTCTCATTTCCATGGCATTGCCTACTAATTCCTAGCTACTGCACATAACACTGTCACTGCCCCTTAGCAACCCTTGTGCCATGAGAATGGTGTAGCATGCCTGCCATTGACTATTATGGGGAAATCGTGATATGTTTCATTGCAGTTTTATTCTATACGTTTGTATATTCCTTGCAATCCCCTTTGCGCACCGATGCCCTGCGCTTTAATTTTGCGTTAGTGTGGGCATAATATTAAATGTTCTTTTTCATATTTTGTGCATGTTGTTTTATGCCATTGGCTATATATTTAGCCACTGGCATATATTAACAGTATAATATGTGAGTTCGGTCCACTGTCATGGCTTCGATTTTATGTTTGAAAAATGTAAACCATTTTTTTTTGGTTTACATTTCTGCATGCTTACACTATGCCTGCACCAATTCCTGAATTGCTATATACCTTCATTTGCATGCTACACTGCTGTGAATGGGGTGATTAGCATACAGGCTCCGGGAACTGTGCGGGCTTGGAGTATGCAGGTAGTGCACGTGGAAACAGCTCGTACCTGAATCGCTCGGTGGCCATATTTGGTGTTAGATCGCCGACACTATGCCTGCACCTGGCACAAGCTTCATGAATCCTGAGGTTTATTTATTATTTTATTTATTTATATTTTTTACCAGGGTTGTGCATTGATCTCAATGGACAATTTGCAGGCACAGCTCGAGTGAATAGGATCACTGAAGAAATGAATAAAACATATTTACAGATACAAGGATATGCTATGAAACATATATATTTACAAAGAGTTTTCTTGCTATGGAAAAAAAAAAACATCCAGTATTCCACTGCACAAGGATGGAATCAATGGAAAACTTTCATGCTATAGACCAACTGCTATTTTAATTCCACTATCAAAATATTAGAAAAATGCAGTCATTAGCATGTTCTCAGCTGTCTAATAGATAACCAGATTCTGTCTTAAAAACAATACAGCTTCTACCTTTATCACACAACTGCTGTATTGCTTTGTTTTGTTAATGCTGCCAACACTCATTGAAATGCCAAAAGCTTAGTCTCCACCATCTCTCTAGACATATAAAAAGCTTTTTATACTGTCTGTCACCAGAAACTCTTACATAAACTTTAATCCTTA
>NC_056733.1:1356020216-1356162716 GCF_019279795.1 Protopterus annectens | reverse complement strand
GTCATTTTCCTGGTTTTTGCAAAGCTCCAGAGAATGGGAATTGAGATATAGGTACACATTGATGCACTAAACAACATCAAAAGCTTAGTTATTGTGAATTTATCAAATGCCAGTGCATGCCAGAAACACTGACTTTTTTCCCAAAAAAGTAGTAGAGCTTTATGGGCATAAACAATATGCATCCATCCAACTATCCATCCATCCATAATTCCATTTTTCCCATCTTGCACATTTTGCAGGGTGTCATATCAACAGAGACAATCATCTAGAGTCAGTGTTTACACCACTGGGTGGCTAGTATTGCTGCAGTTGTTCTTCTACACCACACAAATATGCACATGCGCTCACACCTATTGACAAGTTAAGAGTGTGCAATCCATACACTGCATGTTTCTGGGATGTGGGAGGAAACTGGAGCTCCCCGAGAAAGGCCACATAAACACAGAGAGGACATGCAGACTCTGCACAAAAGGGACCCCAAGCAGGAATTAAACTGGACACCTGTTGCTGTGAGATAACAGTACTTCCTACTATGCCACTCTGCCACCCAATATATATTATATTTATATAAACTATGCACAGCAAATCTACTTTAAGGACTTATACCTCTAATAAACAATGCCTTCCTTTTGTATATAATTTCAATTCTATGTGGAGCAATAAATAAGATATTTAAAAAATGTCAAGAGAAAAATCTCCAAATTAGGACAGATTTTGCTGAGGGTATTAAAATCATTTTATATCTTGCATTTAAAGTAGAAACTCTCATTTACAGAGCATAATCCCAGTACTTATCTTTGATATAAAACATATAGTTCTTTATAATTTGAGATATTTTGGATAAATGTGATGTCCCTAAGTTAAATTTAGAGATTAAGAACAGTTTATTGATTTGTACTATAATGAAGTTTTCTGTATCCAAATCATATTTATTCATTAAATAGTCACTGTTAAAGATCAAGTGTAAAGTTTTTTTCCTACCATTTCTTATTGTTAGAATTATCTCCTCATCAAGTACAGTGGGCTTTCTTATTCAAAAATGTGTAGCTTTTATTTTACTTTATTTCAGTGGACTCACATTCATTACATTTAATAATCCAGTGGTTCCCCGGGATTCATGAAGCTCGGCGCAAGGCCGGTGTAAGGCTTGCGCCGGCCGTGCAGCGTATAACTGGCATAGCAGCGCCACATGCATAGTAATGAGTGTGCGCTGCAACCACAACCACGTGCATAGGGCACGTGCGCGAGTCCAGGGAGCCTAACTAGGTTGCGCTCGTAGGCGTGGCCAAATCGGCAGGCGATGAGCAACCTAAAGTGCTGACTCTTACAGGCTGCCTGCAATAGTAACCGCACCTACCAGTGTCTGTGGATAATGAAACGTATGCAAAGTATGCAACATAGTACCCATCCACACAAAATGGAGAACCAAACATAAATGCTCGAAGTACAAAATGTTCCCGTGCATGGAACAAAGGATACTTGGAATACTGTGTCCGTCACGTATTGCACTGTCAGCAGTCAGACCCAGTGGAGGTGTACTGCATCATGTCAGCACGCCGCAAATACACACGACTAGCCCCATGGGAATGGTCACCAGCAGTCCCACAGTGGCAGTGATAGTACACAGCTGGGCAGTCGTGGCCATATAACAACCATAAAGAAACTAGACATCCCAAACACACACAAACATGTGTATAGTAAAATGTGCTAGACACAGCAACGTAACCGTCACATACACATAGGATGGTGTATGCCGAATCGGAATATCCAGAAGCAGAACCCATGCATGCGAATGTAATACACAACAACCACTTCATAGCACGTAACCCGCACCCATGTCCGAATGTCCACCTAATCCAGCTACCAGCCTTGCACAGCTGCACACCTACACAGAGCGGGTATACCCCATATGTAGTAGGAAGTATTGTCCTAGGCAGTGACAGGCATGCAAATATGTACCCCACATATGTCAACATCCCATCCCAGGTACTGAAACCCAAATGGCTGCATGTGAACGTGTCGGCAGAATGTGTACATCCCGTGTGTGGTTACTGACCTGTCGAAACCCCATAGGTGTTCACATGCCATGGCGTCCATAACTGTACACATCTGGTCAAAGCAGTATGTGCAGCCACGGTACTGATGATTAGCTACGCAGACATGCCAAACACAATACACAGGGTGGAACAGCCGTCCACCAAGCAGGCCACCCCAGCAGGGTTGCCACATGCACAAATTGTCAAGGTGGGACATCACTCGTAGATATGTGTGGATCTGTATGGTAAAACACCCACGGCCAATGCAAAGGATAGAATAACACGTATATGCCAGAATGAACGGTTATTGCATAGCATGTGAATAGCTTAAGCTATCCAATATAATAGTCATGTGTACCAGATACAAAATGCCAGTAACATGCAAGTAGTAATGAAGGAAAGAAATACACTACTGTGTTAATATCACAGGACATATGGCACGTATCAAGTGTCCACGCAGGACACAAATGTCCATAATGGGGCCTCCCCTGCAAAGAGGAACAAGTGCCAACCCCACCCCCCACTGAAGTATCGGCAGTATAAATATAACCCAATGACCCACCAACACCACCGTCCAACCCATGACAGCAACAAAAGCTGGACAAAGACTAACACGATGCATGCACAAATAGGGACACATGTAATCGGTGCTTTCACAACCTTCAACAGGCCACCGAATAATAGTATGTACATACGCATGAAATGCTGCGAAGGATGTGTGGTAGTCCCTAGTATCACAGAGGTGCATACACATATACACTGTAACCAACCTTCACATGTGTCCACTGTAACACAGCATACCTGCAGGTAATACATAGTTCAGTCATGTGCTACATAAATATTCACGTATGAATGATGACAGGGGATAGACAATTGTGAATGGGAACAACGCACAACATGGAATATGTATGATAACCGGCACTACCCACATCATTGTATGCCAACAGCATAAGCTATTGTCGGTTGTCCAAACACCCGTGTCTGTAAACACGGAATGAATATCATAGCAATAACCCACGCCTGGGTGTGGATAATGCTGGGTATACTCACGGTTGGCGTGTTGCAGTCCCGAGGGCGAAGCCCGAGGGACCAAACAAAGGCAACCGTGGGTAAATACAGCATTACCCACACCCAGAAGTGGGTTATTGCTATTATACCATGACATCATTTAAGAAAATAAACTATTAATTCCCTTACATAATGGCATAGTATAATGCCTGTCTGCTGCCCATCCGCAGATGTCTGGCATCCACGGCGGTGCTGATGTACTACACGAGATGTCCGTTGCTAATGTCAAAACTGTCTCGTTATGTTAAATCCAGGTTACATAGCAACACACTACAAAAAAGCAATGGAGAGCTTGCTGTCCCCGTTGCTGTGTTTTACAACCTGTCTCGCTATGTTAAATGTGTGTAGCATAGCAAGACTGCCTCAAAGTAAGCAACGGACATCTCCGTGGCTTATTTAAAGCTGTCACATTATGTTAAACCCAAGTAACATAGCGAGACAGGTTTGAAATACCGAGGTATAGTAATGGACATAGGTCCGGGCGACCGGACCATTTTCCATTACTATAACTCGATTTACAACGGGCACACTGGCCAATCAGCATGCATGGTTTGGAATACTGGGGGGGTTATGGTATAATAAACATGGACAAACCGTGCCCATGTGCCTCGTCTGACATTCGTACACAGTCAGGGCAGTTCTGTGCACTAGGCGGACAAGACCAAACCCAGAGCACCACAGGAACACCCTGACAATCAAAGACCTGTATGCATTGGGGCTATAAGACCCTGTGATCTGAATATCCCTGCGGTTATGCCGTATGCATCCTGGGTCAAGAGCATTAGGGAATAGGGAATGTGTAACATATAGTACCACACTTTTCCCAGCAGGAGAATGGATGCCTGTGATGTAAGTGAGTGCGGGGGGGGGAGTATGTTAATGTAGCTATGTACCATGGGTATGCATATAAATGAGACAGAACACCAAACGTGTAGCGGTCACAGCAACCGGCCAACGTGAATGCAGTCCCGTTTCAAGTACGACTATAGAACATATAAATGTGAACATGTAATTAATGCGTCTGTGCCGCAAAGACAGTTACATATGTAAAGGGGAAAGTGTGTTCCGCATACATCCGTTAACCAGATCAGAGATATGTTACTGGAACTGTCACAACTAATTCAGGCCACGTAAGCACACAGACTCAGTAAACATATGTAACCCAGAATATGGATATGCATGTGCGCCTGCACGTAACCCACAATAAGGAAATGCAAGTGCGCCTGTGCGTGTGTGATCCACTCACAGCAGAGTAACTTAATGCTGATTCACCCACGTTAGTTATACATGTCTCAAAACTGTCAGCCTCTGAA
This sequence comes from Protopterus annectens, assembly GCF_019279795.1. Lineage (NCBI taxonomy): Eukaryota > Metazoa > Chordata > Ceratodontiformes > Protopteridae > Protopterus > Protopterus annectens. The sequence goes on along the minus strand of NC_056733.1, from coordinate 1,356,158,299 downwards.
AGTATGGAACCGGACAATGCCATGCAAAGCACTGGTACAAATAGTGAGAAACACATGATATGTGCTAAGACAAACATAGAAAGTGGATAGAATACCGGGTGTGTTAGTAGCAGGGATTGACGAAGGGTATGCATTTGTAACCTGTCCTACTTGTCAGAAGGTGCCACCGTAAGTCTCACATGAAATGACAGCAGATTGCCAGATAGACACAGGTCAATGTAAAACACACCTAAGATAAAGGGTCAAACATCCGTACACTCTGCCAGTATCTGTACAGTGGAAAGGTATGGTATGGTTATAGATGTGTGTACACAGGTAATCCACAGACATTAACAAAGCAAGGTATGAAACGAGGAGTTTACATGTATATATGTACACACAACAGACCTATGTCCCGTATATATGACATATGGATATAAATATGCCAAGTAATAGATAATATGGGTAGTCAAACAGACATCCACGAATGGGTAACATACAGCAGCAGTCAAAATCACTGGCCAGAAAGTGACAGTCCAGCAAGTTCTACACTTTAAATATGCACACTGGTGTCCATTGTAGGACTCCAAAAATGTATCCATTCGCAGCACCTGCTACGATTGACGCAAAAGAAGTGACAGCTGCAAATACAAATCAGCTATACATGCACTAAAAGCAGGTTCAAGGGTGATGACACATGTGTCCATGAAATGCAGGACATATGAACAGATATCCCTAGAGTGGGGAGTGCATATAAGTGCGTCCACATCCCAGTACCACACACATTAACCATGTGTAATGTGTACCATAGAGGGTTGCAGGCATGGGAACCTGGGTATGCAGAAATGGGCCTAGGTATTGTTTGGCAGAGAATCCGTAGGCCCGCCCCGTGGGAGGGATGTTGGTATAGCACATGCCTTTATCCCCACTAATGGTGCAAAGCATCCACTGGATAATGTGGAAAGCAGGTTGGAAATATGTACAGCCCTATATCAGTGTCCTGTAGGTGATTCCCATGGATGGACATGCGTATGACCAAGATGGTACCCATAACTGGAAAACTGTCAGAATAACACAGCTGCAGTAAAGCATAGTACAGGAAATACAGATAGGGACTATATTATAAATACCCCAGACAAAGTCAGACCATTGTGCGAATACTGGCGTAGCCATGCATACGGATGTTATGAGTGTCACTAATCATGCAATGGAAATAGCGGTCACCATCACCTACCGCACAGTCCGTAATGCCTAGGCAGCAATCAGCTAGGAAGGCACATCACTATGTGAAAAGTAACAAGGGCAAAGGCCGAACGTCAGGGCGTGTACACATAATGACAACAGGTCAAGGGTATGAAGGAGCTAACCTGTCCAAAATACACGTACTGAACCGGTGATACTAGGCGGCCAGGTGAGAAGAAAGACAGCAGGACAAATGTGCAAACATGTATAAGTCATACCCCGGAAGATGTGAATGACAACGTATGCCCCGCGAAGGTCAATGTGGAAGGTAACCAGACACAAAGGTAAGTGTCCCCCAGGGTGTCTTGACGTGTCATCATAACAATTACCAGGCCCCCATAGTCGTACGTGAGCCCCGCCACTGACAGAAAGCGCAAATATGACTCACACATATGGTACATGAAAGAACAATTAGTGTGGATAAGCAGATGTAGACCTGTGTGAGGAGTACAACTGTCTGCGTGGGTGTGTCATGCAAATACAAAGTAATGTCATGTGGTCTGTCATGCCACCATATACTGTGTGTGTATTGTAGTCAGACAGTAGGTATGTTGTATCAGACACATACTCTGCAACTGCACAGATGTACACAGACTGTGTAGAAGTATGCCTCATATGTTTGCTGTGTTCCACGTAACAGTAACAGTCTGGCACCCTCATGACAACTGACAACAGGAAACAACGACAAACATGCGATGAAGACACCAAATCAGACAGAAATGCCATACGCATGCATAACATATCACTGTGCCCACTATCAATGTTTCTAAGAGCAACATGTCTTGACTGGCCCTGAGTGTCCCACTATCACATAAGGCCTTGTCCAGATATACGCTCCTGGAGATGGAGTGTTATGAACAGACACAGATACATGTGTGTGGAAACATTATTATCCACTGCAAGACGATGAAATGTGCCGCAGTAGGAGGGGCAGTACTGTCCGCAGGTATGTGCTGAAATGCACATTAAACAGCAGTCTACATGGATTACCTATATTGGCGACACCTGCACAGATGATTATAGTGGGACATACACACGACCATGCACACAGGTCAGATAGACATACACACACCATAAACAGGCAATGATACACTAAGTCTATGGCATGTACGAGTACAGTGACAGTGCAGCAAGGATAGCTGTCTGCCAAGATATACAGCAGATGTTTGTAGGGCGTGTAACACCTCCCAGAACATGGACGTTGCATGGACATTTGGATCTGCATCGTACCACATTGCTATGTGTAAGCTGTGCACATATGCGATACATGGGACTGACAGCTGTCCATGCAAGAGCAGCGCCATGGGCATAAAATATGTATATGTATATACCTCGACAGAGATACAGACAGACACATGTGGCAAGGCCGGTAGTGGAACCTACACATCACTACCCTATCACACCACAGCAGGACGCACGTAGAGAACATGCTACGGAGGTCGCTAACCACAGCAGACACACAGGCAGTCCACTAGCTGCGTCTCAACATCCGCAAACACAGAGATGTCAGCAGGATATATGTGTGTTGCGAAGTGTCTAAAACCATAACCTTCGAACCCATGCGGCTGGGAGCATATGCACACACACATCTGGCAGGCATGGGAATTGACCTTACACCTACCTACCCTATCGCACGACAGTATGACACAATGACAGAACGCCCTACTTGGAGTACTGAACACAGCACTGTCAGAGGCATACGTCTAGGTGGGTGACATCATCCGCAAAGGAATAGACGCTGATAGCAAATGTATGTGTTGTGAGGCGTCTAAAAGCATCACTGTCTCCAGAGGTGGCTGGAAACACACACACATACACACACACAGTGGGAAGGGCTGGGAGTTGAACCTACACCTAACTACATGAACACACTACAGCAGGATGCATTTACAGAACGCGCTACCGAGATTACTGAGCACAGCACTGTCAGGGGCATACGTCTAGGTGGGTGACATCATCCGCAAAGGAATAGACGCTGATAGCAAATGTATGTGTTGTGAAGCATCTAAAAGCATTACTGTCCCCACAGGCGGCTGGAAACACACACACACACACACAGTGGGAAGGGCTGGGAGTTGAACCTACACCTAACTACATGAACACACTACAGCAGGATGCATTTACAGAACGCGCTACCGAGATTACTGAGCACAGCACTGTCAGGGGCATACTTCTAGGTGGGTGACATCATCCGCAAAGGAATAGACGCTGTAGCAAATGTATGTGTTGTGAAGCGTCTAAAAGCATTACTGTCCCCCGAGGCGGCTGGAAACACACACACACAGTGGAAAGGGCTGGGAGTTGAACCTACACCTAACTACATGAACTCACTACAGCAGGATGCATTTACAGAATGCGCTACCGAGATTACTGAGCACAGCACTGTCAGGGGCATACTTCTAGGTGGGTGACATCATCCACAAAGGAATAGACGCTGATAGCAAATGTATGTGTTGTGAAGCGTCTAAAAGCATTACTGTCCCCAGAGGCGGCTGGAAACACACACAAACACACACACAGTGGGAAGGGCTGGGAGTTGAACCTACACCTAACTACATGAACACACTACAGCAGGATGCATTTACAGAACGCGCTACCGAGATTACTGAGCACAGCACTGTCAGGGGCATACTTCTAGATGGGTGACATCATCCGAAAAGGAATAGACGCTGATAGCAAATGTATGTGTTGTGAAGCATCTAAAAGCATTACTGTCCCCAGAGGCAGCTGGAAACACACACACACACACACACACACAGTGGGAAGGGCTGGGAGTTGAACCTACACCTAACTACATGAACACACTACAGCAGGATGCATTTACAGAACACGCTACTGAGATTACTGAGCACAGCACTGTCAGGGGCATACTTCTAGGTGGGTGACATCATCCGCAAAGGAATAGACGCTGATAGCAAATGTATGTGTTGTGAAGTGTCTAAAAGCATTACTGTTCCCAGAGGCGGCTGGAAACACACACACACACAGTGGGAAGGGCTGGGAGTTGAACCTACACCTAACTACATGAACACACTACAGCAGGATGCATTTACAGAATGCACTACCGAGATTACTGAGCACAGCACTGTCAAGAGGCATACTCCTGGGTGGGTGATATCATCTGCAAAGGCAAGGATGCCGATAGGGAATGAATACAGAGTGAGCAGTCACACAGCATGTTACTATCCCAAGGTGGAAGTACAGTAACACGGCAGTGCTGCACTCGGGAATACTACCTATCTACGGAGCAGTACAGCATGAAATGGATACAGGATGCACCACAGACAGTACACCCTTTGAGAGAGCAACCAGTGTGTATGATGTAGGCATCCATTGTGGCATAGCAACTACATATAATTCGCATGGACGGCCACCATGGCTATGCAGGATGTCATTGGGCATGGCTACATGCCTACTATCAGACGTCGGTGCCGAATGTAGTGTGTGTCCATGCATGGCGTACTGGGCATGCTCACACACTTAGCATTTGCAAAGTGCAAACATGCATACACATGGAGTGTAATCATGAAAGGCCAGAGTGTGGAACGTACTGTGTGTCCACTTACACAACAGCAAACCGGGCATGCTCAAACACTTAGCGGTTGCAAAGGGGAAACATACATGCACACGGGGTATACTCACAGAAGGGCGCAGTGTGCACTGTACTGTGTGTCCATCTACACAACTGCTTACTGGGCATGCTCACACATTTAGCATTTGCAAAGTGCAAACATGCATACACATGGAGTGTAATCAAGAAAGGGCAGAGTGTGGAATGTACTGTGTGTTCACCTACACAACAGCAAACCGGGCATGCTCACACACTTAGTGGTTGCAAAGGGGAAACATACATGCACACGGGGTAAACACACAGAAGGGTGCAGTGTGCACTGTACTGTGTGTCCATCTACACAACTGCTTACTGGGCATGCTCACACACTTAGCATTTGCTACGCGCCGTCCAGCATGCAGACGGAGTGTACACACTGCAGGTCACAGTAAGGTAAACCTGTCTACACGCACAGGGTGGTCACACATGCAGTTACTCGTACACACACAGATGACATCACAGGCGTCACGGGTGCAGGTCAAACATGTACACACTGCAGTGAACACTGTAGCTGCCATGCCAGCACCATGTCATCAGTGCTGCAGTAAGCCTCACAGTCCAACAACAGCATGTGACATATGTCCACAGGTCTGTATAGCAGTGTACACCAGTTGTGCAGAGTACACATGTACTAACAATGATCCAACATGTGTGATGTAGTCCACCCATATCTGTATACATGGACAGGTCGGCTCCACACATACCACGGCCCTGACACAGCTGTGACACACGACTGCTGCTGTACCAGAGTGAACCAACATCTGGATATGTCATACATGTGACTGTCTGGATGTGTGCATGGACTGCACACATGACACATACAAAGCCTGTGATGTACCACATGCATAACACTGGCGTATGCGGTGCTACACACATTAATGGAAGGTGGACCCATGTCTGTGGAATGCTCCCACTACAGGGTGTAGCGGTGTTGACTGGGACACATACCCTTGTATTATTTGCCTGTGACAGCTGTGATACCATACCACGGTCCATGTTTCATGTATGTCAACACACATGTCACAACGTAGCAATGCATACACACATGGCAACAGGAGACACATGTGACATGTGTACTGTGCACGGAGCAGCCATGCATGAGCAGTGACCGATGTCCATAACATAGTTGCAACACTCTACCACATGCTTACCCATCATAGTGGCCGTTATATGGTGGCATAGAAACAGCACATATGGAGGTATGCGTGTACATCATGTGTTTAAACACCTGTCTACATGCATGTGTGCAGGTGGTGGTTCAGAGGTGTGTCACACACCATCCTACCCTGCCATGTGCATACAGTATGCTATGTCACTGTTACATGACAGTGCTGACATAATGCATACCAAGCGGTCAGGTGTCATTGCCTGTATGTCACATGGTAACTGTAACACCTACCACCTACCAAGTGCATATATCGGCACATCTGCCAGATACAGTGTTGGTACACATAATGCACTACATACCGCTGCATGCCTGCACACGTATCATATGGCAGGTGTAGTATTCCCAGCACTGACGTGTGCATGAATGTGTGCCCATGTATGCCACATATCGGGGGGAATATGTCCCACGTGCTACACATCCCTGTACACCATAGTAGAGATCTGTACATACCTCAGTGTGGGGTGCATGGATTTGGATGGTGCAGTACATGCAACACGTTGTCTCTCCATGTATACATGTGTGGTCACCACAATGTGCGTGTGTTGACAAGTTTGTATGTCTGCTGCTTGGTGTGAGGGTGTATGCAAATATACTGTTGTGAATGGACACTAACCACACAAGGTGACCCTCCTGTACTGGTGCTACATTGCACAACCCTGTCGATGCCATAGGTGTGAGCCATACTGGCCACCTGTGCAAGTCCTCCCCCTGCGACATGGCGTGTGGGTGCATAGTATTGTGAGGGTGCTGACCACAAAGGCAGGTGTCCCCATCTGCACACTATGGGGTGTGCATCATAGTGGTGTACACCCCGCGATTGCGACCATATTCCTGTACTGTTACAGGGTCCGACTGCTGCACAGCGTGCCCCACAGCTGACAGGTGACACGTGAAGTCAGTGGCCAGCACACTGTGTATGACACCTGCACCATGTCACCATACCTGTAGTGTGTCCTGCTATGTATGTGACATCTCTGTCCACTGTAGCCTGTGGCACCGACCACATGCATCAGGTGCAGTATATGTGCGGACTTGTGTGTCATGTAGGTGTCCAGGCAGGTTGCGGGTACATGCAGTATGCTGCTATTGCCAGATGTGCCTGTGGGTAGTCCACAGCAACACATGGGGGACCGATAACAGTGCTCCCTGTAGGCACATGTGAGTACACCATAGGAGGGATTCAGGTTATCAGAACCAACATGGTGCTACACATGTAACCGTCACACATACCCTGAACACATCAAAATGCATGCTGCACCTGCACAACATGGTATGTCTGCTGCATGTTGTCAGTACACAACCCACGTCACATACGCATCTGTCAGTTTTCATACACAACCACTGCAACATACACATCCCACGCTATGCATACACAGGTATCACATACACCTCTCACTATCCTGTCCACCCTGTGCATCAGAATATATTTGAATAACCCTGCACTGATGGTGTGGATGACAGGGATGCGGCAGAGGCTTCATCATATGCACAGGGTGATATGTTAGCCAGGGGCATAGGCTGCACCAATGGATAACATCATGTGTGTGTAAGGGCCGGTGAGTTTACTGGGCATGTCTGTGCAGAATGCATGTGGATGTGGTGGAGCCCTACAGTTGTGTCTGCTGTGTGTGGGTATGTGTGTACACAGTTCAGCCATATGTGATGCCTACACGGGGTATAATTGACAGCCCCAGACTGTACAGTGCAGGTTGTACAGCTCACTGTGTCTGTCCGCGGCCACGTGACCTGTGCCTGCCTGGGGCTGCACGGGCACTACCAGGTGGAGGTATAAAGTGGCTACTGTCTGATGACACATGTCCGCTGGAATCGTGTCCACAATGGGACCAGCCAGGGCCACGTCCACGTGGCCTGCTGTGTCCTGGTGTGGACAGTGCAGCACCAGCTGCACTGCTACTGCTACTGGCACTATGGGAGTGGGCATGAGAGGTGGCATGCACACATCGACCTCCACTAGGTGGTGTTGCTGGCCTATGCCCACGTGTCCTACGCCTCACCCCTACCAGGTGTTCCAGTACAGACAGCTCACGCTCGCAGATTGCCATGCCTCGGTCGAGGATTCCAACCATTTCACCTAATCACCTATCCAGTACATTAGCAATCTGCTGTTGAGCATTCGCCAATGACTGGATGTTGTCATTTACGGTATGGATTGCAGACCTCTGCAGCCTCTGCCCTTCTTGGTTCTGCCATTCTGCACGTACCTGTGCCACCATTACAGTCTGGAACATGCGTCTGGTGATATCAGCTGCTGCGCCCTGTACTGCAGGTGCATGTCTGCCAGAGGTCCTCCTACGAGCAGCACCAGCCACATGCCTGTGTGGCACATCACCAGTCATTACACTGGCAACATGGTGTGTAGTCACACCTTCTGTAGCCACCACACATTCCTGTTCAATGCCAACAGACGCTGACTGTCCTTCCTCTATGGGCAACGGTGATGTGGTATGTGTTGGCATCAGAACCATGTGCGGGGATGAGGGGGACATAGGTGGGATGGTAACCAATGGTGCAGATTCTGCCCCTGACAACCCTGCCTGTACCTCATGCATATGGTCATCACCGCTAGTATCTGTGGGGACACTAACATCAGATGGACCGCAGGAGGATAACGCACCTACACCACCTGTGAATGCAAAGACATACTGTAAGGTACATTACACACTGACACACACACACACAGACACACACCTACAGACACACACCCACAGACACACACACACAGACACACACACACACACACACAGACAGACACACACACAGACACACAGGCACACCATGCATGTGATACTTCAGATGGCATGTAGCATTCCTGCACTACAGCACAGGGAATGCAGCTCAGACATTAATAGTGTTAGTATGCATACCACCCTGGGGTGCACACTACATCAAGCAGGTGTCATATCATCAGTAGGCATGCAGTACACACAATCATGGTAGTTTGCATGCATCACTGTGATACACCATGTGGCCACAAACAGGTTAACAGTACACATGCCTGACGTTACCGTGACATGTAATCTGCTGACATGTGCAGTGACATGTATACATGTGTGACACAATGGTGTCCCACCACATGCACCGCATCATAATGGGCTTCAAAGTGCAGTGTTGTGTGTACAGCCTACAGATAGAATGCATGTTTAGCACATATGTATGTGCAGGTGTGGTTAGTGTGAGCTGTGTACATAGCTATACAGTGTGGAGTACTGGCACTGTGCCACTGCATGGCAACATGACGCATGTATGTTGCTGTGCAATGCATAACATGGAGGCATTGCATTGCCATGACTGCAACACAGTCATGCTGTTCCACAGCACATATATGGTAGACATCGGTGACATTTCCGGTGGCTGCAGACAGGCATTCCGGTTGTCCGGTGTAACACATCAAATGTACAGGTGGTCCACTACGGCTATGATTGCACTATGTGTGGACAATGTGCAACGGGGTCTATCCACATCAGGTGTACTGTGTGGCAACATGCCTGTGGCTATCACCCATGGCCATGTGTGAATGGGACTTGGACAATTGTGTGTGATGGGCATCTTGTACACATGTCTGTGGTGTCCCATGTGACATACACCCATACATGTCAGAGGTGTCACAATCCACAGGGCTATGCAGACAACAGTGTGGATGTTTGTTATGTCGGGTGTAGGTCATGTGATGGTGTGACAATATTGCAGACAGAATACCACAAGCTTGGGACATGGGTGGCGTGTCACAATGTGTGCACACAATGTAGGGGCATATGTCACATTGGTGACACCTGTGTGCTGCCCAGATCACTACTCACTGTGTGGTACTGTGTGCATACCATGAATGTTGTTCCAATGCATACTACATATGCATCCATTGTAGAACACCTTCACCGCGGTATGCATAGCTGACCATACATATCACATTGACAGGTACTGTGGTTTCATGCCGGTGTATAATAACGGTTGTATCTACTGCACACGAGTGGCATGTATGTGTCTGGTGGTGCAACATGTATAACATGACTGGAACTAAACCCAGGTGTGCATGTTATACCTGGCCACATGGCAAATAACTCTACACTGTAATATGCCTGATACTGACAACAGTTTCACCTGCGACGGACTCATGTCTGTGCGACACGCCAGAGGTACCTGTATAGGGGCGACGCAACAGTATAAACATTATCCATGACTGTATGACAGCCGCAGTTCGCACTGTGCATGTGACATCATGTACCTGTGTGATAGCATATGGTATGCACACGTCTGCATACACAACGTAGCATACTGTAGTATGCGGCTTGTCTGCCCATATACCTGGCATGTGTTGTTACTTTACATGATGTACAGTGACACCTGCAACTACAGTGGATATCATACTCATATGCAGGACTGACTTACCAGGCAGCTCCAGGCTCATTGGTTGGGAGACACCCACCTCCACGATGGCGGCTAGTGTTTCTGCATGCTGTTCCCTGGGTGTCCCCAGACAGGCCAGTAGCTCCTCTGTGTGTGTGAGTGGGGGCTGGGTTGGTGGCCCACCACCTGTTCCACCTTGTTCTCTGGCGATTGCAGTGGCACACTGTTTTGCATGCCGTATGAGGTCCATGCAGTGTCGGCGTACCTGCTGGTAGGTGCGGTTGTTGCCACCCACGTCATTCACCCTCCTGCGTATATCCTGCCACAGGTCATCCCGCTGCTGCGCTTGCTGTGGCGCATGGCTGAACAGCACGTCATAGTTGTTATGGAGCAATGGTATGATTACTTCATCCTCCTGGTGGCTGAAGGCTGGGAGTCGTGAACGTGGCATTATCTGTAAGACATAATGATGGTGACAGGTCACATTCATGCTGATGTACTGGCATACCGCTGAACATACATTGCTATGACATGTATGACATCTGCACAGTAATCTCTGGGACGCATCATGACACTGACACAGCTGACGTGTTGCTGCCACACCTGTCACACTGTTATGCAGTGGATATCATATCATATCTCTGTGTCAACTCATCACACTGTACATACTCCATGTAGATGGTAACTTGCTGTGGACATGTGTACCTGCCTGCACCTGTGTTCTTACCAATCTGCACTTGGCCCGATGTGTCCACAGTACTACTGTTCACCTGGATGCTGTGTATATGTCACATAGCATCACAGACACAGCCGTTATGGACGTCAGCAGTGGCACTGCACACATACACATGGACACCTGTACATGCATGTGTTTTGCCATATACATCTACTCAGCACTGTACGGGTGTTGGATATCCTGCCACGACTCGCCTGTATTGCACATGTGATACACATGGGACAATGTGTAATCATATGACATTTGCAGGGATGGTCACACATAGCATGTGCATGCACGTTTTACACGCTGTCACACAGCAATTGTGACACCACAAGGTGCATCAGTGCCACATTACTGATCCAGTCAGTTGATAGTGCATGTGCCATGTGGCCATCACACCATGTATGACTGTGATGGCACGTGCAGCCGTGATGGACAGGGTTGCATGGTATGGCAGGGTATATCACATATATGGCACAGGGATGTGCCCAGCCTGTGGAATACCAGTATTGGGACGGTGGCTGTCCATTCCATATGTCATTTATATGGGTATATGGACATGTTGCATGTCCATCATCATGGTGTGGACAATGTCCTTCTGCAAGGTAGGCAGCATGCTGCATGGTGGGGGTGTGTATGGTGCATGCTGGTATCACACACCCATGCATAAACATTACCCCTGACAGGTGCTATGTGCTGTAATATTGTTCAACACAATGCTGTATATGCCCGCACAGTGATATCCCATGCACATGGATGGTACCCCGACCTGACATGGGTACCTCATATGTCTACATCCAGTGCCTGCTGTCACCACCATGTCGGCGGGTGCACCGCACAGCACCATCCCTTCCACAGTGACCATGGTGTTGAGAACAGCCGAGGTATTCATTTATGGGGACGGGGATGTTCACATAGCGGTGGCAATGCTGGTATCATCCATCAGACCATAAACTTATGGCGGCACACCTCACACACACAGCCCATTCAGTATGTTGTTCGCAACACTGACACAGCTATACTGCTAGGCCAGGTCCATTCCCAGCCGTACATACACAGATGAATAACATGTCTCTCTGTGGCATGGGCTACAATGATGGTGGGGTTCAACACATACCGTGTTCGACTGTAGCTGGCGCTGATGTTCTGTGCACATGTCAACACATTAACTCTGTTCTACTGTAGCCAGCGGTGATGTGCTGTGCACATGTCAATGCTGCACATTGTGCTGATGTCTGTCTGTCAACAGGCCACTGGTGGAACACGCAAGGGTATTTGTAATGAAATATACATGCCGCCCTGTACAACTGTACTGCTAACATCTCAAGTGCTAATGTGTCATGGGCATGCACACCTTACCCGGAAAGGTGATAGTGCATTGCCACCCGTACTCATCACCTCTTGTGGGTTGCTATTATCCAGCACCCTATTTGTATTGTATTGTATTGTCAAGCTATGCACCTGTGCAGGACATGTGAGCATGTAATGCGCTACTGTGTACCTTTGCACCCATTGCACAACATGTCACACAGGTACACTGGCAGTCATACACTTCACAGCTTGCTGACGGTACAACAGGTGTTGTACACACTTAACACATATCCTGTGGGACATGGTCGTATGTACAGGCATGTCCAACTGTCACGTACCAGTGCTACCCCTATATGACGGATGTGTCGTACATGTGGCAATACAGCAACTGACACATGTACTCATGCAATGCCCCCCTACCACTGTACAGCGGTACTGCCTGTGGGAGATGTGCTTCTGCATCCATGCTGTGCCCATAGCTGTCAGTTGTACATCATTACGTGCAACGTACCTCATTTGGTGTTCTAACGGGTGCATGTTCATCACGGCACCACATTGGAAGGGTCTGTCACACAGTCATTGTTGTACAGAGTTTACATGCCAGCCATGGCTTACTAGATGGGAATCATTGTAATTCATTGGGATATCATATTTATACATTGGAGCAGCGTATTCCAGCCATCATATACCCTTCCTAGATGACACTGTTAGGCAGCCAGTAGTAGGTGTTCTACGATCTGCACATTAGTCACACAGTACGAGGGCTACTGTTACCCATTCTGGGGACAGGGTGCTGACAGCTGTGGATGGGGGTGATGCTGTCGACAACCATGACTGCACATGAAGGTCACGTCTGGATGGGTAACATTCGCAACACACACCGACCATCACGTAGTAACACATCATCTACAACAATGGACATTCCTGCAAGAACAATGTATGCAATATGTCTGTATGACTACTGTAGGCACCACTGGTGGCCCCCAGCATGGCAGCCAACATCAGTGTATATCCTGCAGACTCATGGGTTACACCATTCACAACACACCAGTCACGGATGACGCTGTTGTGAATCACACTGCAGTTCCACACATTATGTTACACAAGGCATCATGCACTGAGATATTGCGGACGGGTGAACACCTCTGAAACTCAACATATGCACACATGACACATCACCTGGTACAATATATCTCTCATACATCATGTTATTGTGACTGCCCTGTGATGGCAATACACAGACTACGTGTACTGGGACATGCAATGGCTCACCTGTGTTATAGCCCTCTGGGTGTGTGTCTAGCCATGGTGTACAGTCGGCAGTGGTCTGGACACGGGGACACTGTACATTGACCTACTGTGTCACTGCAACAGTTGCCTATGCTCCTACTGTTATTGTACAGGCATGTGGTATCTGACCGCTATGACAGTCCAGGTCAAACACAATGCTGTGGCACTCATGACCTGCAGCCATTGGCCTGGGGTGTAGAGCACACATGTACATCATCACATGCTATACTGCCTCTCTGGCAGTTTCACATAACTGTCACCGGCAGGGCTGTAGCTGGCAGGCACGGCATGGGGTCATGTGGAACAATGCTTGCATCTCCCACTGTGATGCACACAAGTGGGGCACACACACTATTGCACCACTCACATATCTCTGCGGTGACTGGGACCTGCCTCCATGCTCTGTGCAGCACACCTGCGATTACGGATTGTACACGGACCGTACCTTCCAGGCACATACCTGGACCGGAACACCCACAGATGAGGGGTTCACACATCACACAGTGTTTTGCACACATCCTGGATAGTTGCTTAACACAATGCATCATAGGTGCTCCATGTGCAGATAACCGTGTTTGTGACTGCTATACACATTGTAACACGCGACAGAGTCGACAGTGTACACCACAGGTTACATACCGTCTGTGTTGTTATAGTGTACATTGGGCCTCAGACAGCTACCACTGCTGTGTGCTGACAGTAACCCACACTTCCCTGGGATAGACAACCATGTACCTACACATGCTTGAGTCATGCACTCCACTCAGCTGGGTGAAACAATACACAGCACATACCATACCTACACTGCCCTTAGCATGAACACTACCTCCATGTGACTGGTGTGACACACCTGGGTTATCCCTTCTTTAGTGGATTCAACACATATGCTACATGGCCTTGCTAGCCACACCCTGGAAACACACCCATCACAGCATGCACGGCACATGTGTACTACAACAACTACTACGGACGTCTGCTGACAGCAGTTGTTAACATCATGACACCCAAGCAGATGGACACTGCACATACATATGCTGACACATACGACAGTGCACTGCAGTAGCATGTACACAATTGCAGGAATCATGCTATTCCACACAGAGACATGGCGGTACTGACCAGTTCACAGATGCCACTGTGGTGGTCATGTTCCATGCACATATGATGTACAACCACATGTACAGGCTATTGCACAGTGGTGTACATTCACATGTGTGGGGTGCATCACTTTTCAGCCATGGTGGGTCCCCGAGGTCCATCATCACATAATCCAAGGCTAGCTACCTAAACATGACTGCCGCACATTGCGGTGTGGGGCCTCAGGCATTGTGGTGGTATGTCAGTATTCTTTGGCAACATCCACATCTGATGTCACATACAATAGTCACCCAAGCATTGCAGACCGAGCTAATGTTGGCAACGTGCCAGGCGATGGTGTACTTACCGACAATACACCCTCTCACTCACTACAGGGTCGCAATCCGTACATGGCCATCATAGTGTCCCTGTGGTCACATACACAGTACTGACATGCACACAATATGTCCTGGGACACTGGCCCAATGTCAACTTCCAATGTCCCTGGCTGTAATGTCCCACCAACCTGTTCGGTATATGTCTCTGCACCAGGACACTATATTCACTGCTAGCCTTTTGTCGGACATTGTGGACCCTGACTGCCACACAGCAGCATTTATCGCACTACACACGGGTGGCACTGCATTGCACGGGTGGGACTATAGTCATACACCTATGACTGGACCATTCTGCATGGCAATGGGGCACAACCTCAGGAACGTGATTCCCACACACATTGATGGCCTCCAGTCCTTTCCTAGCACCCATGTTGGGCTTGTGTATGCCACAGTAAGGCACATACACGTGCTGGCCACCTGTCATACAGTTGCATGGGCAGTTGAGGATGGTACGGAGGCCGACACATCATACGTTGTCCTCACATTGCCTTTCAGCAACATTCCACATTCTGGTATTTACAACATACACATCCACCTGCACATCATACCCTGTGTCTCAGGATGTTATGCTATGTGGCTCATGGACTGTACACACAGTGGTGCCAGCATACCATAGTACCTACTACATGTCAGGTACATATTGCATTACACAGTCCTCAGTCATAGGGCCACTCATGTTCACTATATGCTTACATACGGAACATGCTGTCACAGAGTACTGTCCATGCCTAGATTTCCCACACCTACATACCACGTGCCATTATTGCTCCACCAGCTCATACCGATACCAACCATACGGGTGTCAGTGTGGCGGATACTTCATATGCATATCATGGCATCAGGATGCATGACACATGGTGCATGCACATCACCTTTGCATAACAACATTCACCCACTGACTATCACATGGATAGTGGTCCCGTACATACATATCACATTGTACATGGTTGCAGTACACACATATGCCACACACAGTCCTGTGGTTACCGTATTCCACTGTGGCATGGATATCCTTCTGCAAGGCCACACCTATCTGTACTGTGTGTGATGCTGGTACATAGGTAGCCATTGTACCTGTGAACTACACACATCTACACACAGTCAATGGTACAATAACACATTTATGGTGTACCTTCAACAACAGCTACAGCTTTACATGGCACAACCTTGACATGCCACGATGTTTACTGGGCTCAGACAGTTTACATATGCGGCTGACATACGGACAACACATCTGTACACATCTGCATACCACATACTCAGGGGTGTCTTCTGCTCTGACACGGCCCATGTCCTCCACATTAGTGATGCATATTTATTTTATTTTTATTTTATTTTTATTTTACATTTGTTGACCGGGCTAGTCTAGCTGGATAGATGTCCATTTTCAGTAGAGGCCCGGGGAGAAAAGCTCCACACACAAAGGGAAAAAGCCCAATAGAACAAAGTAAACATCTTTGTAACAAATGACTAAGATAGAAGAATGTCCAAAAAGGACAGGTTACATAAAGACTACAGTAGGCAGAGAAAAATACAAATATATATATATATATATATATATATATATATATATATATATATATAAAACTATACTCCTCATACATGCCATCTGCGGTGGGCAGTGTGAACAGAATGCTCCTGGATATGTGCACACACGCCACACTGCATGGGCTGGGCTTCTGTGTTACTTCCACGAACACAACACACACCATGCTGTGGAACATAGGTCCTGTGTACATCCCACAGGGACACACGGTAGCACTGTTCATGTGATACCTCCCTTGCTGTTTGAGTGACACGTAGTCCTGGTACCACCACAGCAGCGGTACTGTGTAGTGGTGCAGTTGACACCTGCCTCTGCTGTTCACAGGACACTACCATGGAGAGGTGACACTACTGTGTGCACTGCCCATGTGCTTACACGTGGACCTGCCAGACTGCATTGTTGCCCACTGTGCACCTGTGCAGCTACTACAAGTCCTTTGGGCATGGTTACTTGGTGTCCCTTCCATTTAGACTAGCTATCATGCTACTAATCTGTCCCATACCTACAGGCCATATGTATCCTGTTATTGTACATTCAATAGGCGATACCTGTGTTATGTATGATATGCCTGTGATACTGTGTATGATATCTGTCATATCTACCTAGACAACTTTACATTACACATATTTCACATAGTATCCCCTAATGCAGGGCATACTTGCACGTCGGCCACACCTTACTTATGACATCAACGGTATATGCTCATACACATGCGTGCTGTGACAGTATACATGCATGTACTATCCCCTGCTATGGCGCTTCCTTATTGGACATCCACTGCCAGCAACAGCGTGTGGTATGGCATTGTTCTCTTTAATGCCCTCCTGTGGCATCCCTTGTGGTGTCTCCGCTGTGTACATGATGTCCCACTGCTGTACACACGGTGTCTACAAGCGTTGGTATGCTCAGCAAGATATCACTACATAACTACCTTTCACCACTTTCTGCATTACGGACAAGTGTAATTAATTACAACCACCATTCACATACAGTACAGCTTACTAATACAGATCATGCATTACACAACCTTACATATCGTGTGTTTTACATACCTTGTTGGTGTGTCGTTCCGTGTATCGTGTATCGTTTTTCCGTTTCCTTTTGTTTTCGGTAGTACAATGCTGTTTCGTTATGAGCATACGGTTTGAATATCCTGAGAGTCATCCTTATATACGTCGATACCTGCAACATGTGGATTCATCCCACCAATTGCTGTTCCTCAGTGAGTAATTACGTGCATATCACCTGTCCATCTACTCCATTCGGAAATTACGGGTCGATACAGGGGTATAATTGGAGTCTCCACCTGGGCATTGGCTATTTGCCCTACCTTCGTGGAGATGGTCTGTATTGTGTTATGTTATGTGTAACTGCAACTGCTATGCATAGCGAAATGTATATTTTGAAGTCATGTCACCCGTGGATTGTGTGTGACAGGTGTAGTATTTGGTTCGACATGTGGGTGTACCTGTCCTGCTGACGAATGATAACGGGGTATTGCATTCAGAACTGTAACATGGCTGTTGTATTCCTTTATACGATGGATGCATACAAGTATGCATCCGCCTTTAATTGTGTCTCCCATGCGATATGTTGTGGTTATGCAGATGTCATTGACTGACTGTATGTTTGTGCTGCTATTACGGTTTGTATTCCTTTAATATCTACGGTGGGGGATATCGGTGGTTGTACGTGACGGATACGGGTTGTGGGCCTTGCATCTCTACATGGACAGTATAGTTGTCTGTGTGCTCCATCCCTACTTGGAAAGGTAACAGTTAATAGTCTTTTGTTATGGGAGTGTGGGTTGGGCTGTTGTTAATTGGTTCCGATATCATCTGCACGTGGCCTTGCTGCATGTATACCCCCGTAACTTCTGTGGTATATCAGCAGCTATGTGTACGTGAGTAATTACGTGCATATCACCTGTGCATCTACTCCATTCGGTAATTACGCGTCGATACTGGGGTATAATTGGATTCTCCGCCTGGGCATTGGATATTTGCCCTACCTTCGTGGAGATGGTCTGTATTGTCTTATGTTATGTGTAACTGCATCTGCTATGCATAGGGACAAGTATATTCTGCATTCAAGTCACCCGTGGATTGTGTGTGACAGGTGTAGTATTTGGTTCGACATGTGGGTGTACCTATCCTGCCGACGAATGATAATGGAGTATTGCATTCCAAACTGTAACATGGCTATTGTTTGCATTTATACAATGCATGCAATTATGCATCCGCCTTTAATTGTGTCTCCCATGCGATATGTTGTGGTTATGCAGATGTCATTGACTGACTGTATGTTTGTGCTGCTATTACGGTTTGTATTCCTTTATTATCTACAGTGGGGGATATCGGTGGTTGTACGTCACGGATACGGTTTGTGGACCTTGCATCTCTACATAACCAGTATAGTTGTCTGTGTGCTCCATCCCTACTTGGAGAGTTAACAGTTAATAGTCTTTTGTTATGGGATTGTAGGTTGGGCTGTTGTCATGTGGTGTCGGTATCACCTGCAGGTGAGCTTGATGCATGTATACCTCCGTAACATCTGTGGTATATCAGCGGTTATGTGTACGTGACAACTATCCCTTGTCAGTCTGTCCCAGATATTTGCAGTCATTGTGGTCCTGTTGTTGGGATAGCCTGTTTGCCAGTGGTTTCCACATATTCAGATGGGAATTGATTGTTTGACACTTGTAGAACACACAGCGGTGTTTACGGGCCAACACATGGCCACAGTCAGTACTGGGGTAGCACATACATATTTCCGCGATACATACCTATTGCTGTGTGGCTTTGCCAACGTATCATATTGCATGTAACATATCAGTGTCGTACATGCAGACATGACTATTACATACGTCCTTTCCATTTCTTATGGGGAATATTCCTGTGCTACCATCTGGGACATATTCACTTTGTATCGTTCTATGTCACGACACACCTAGCCAGGGTGGGGCTGTCACTACTACTGTGGGACTAGTAATGAACATATGCCTGAGGCTAGTTTACCATATGCCTACACCTAATATTCTGCTCTGCCTCTAACTTGGCACCAACATACACATGTTGCAGACACACACACATTACACTCACACAGCGACGCACATGGCACCCTCAGCGCACACGTACACATATTACGACACTCACGGGGACGGTTGCACACAGTACCTACGTGGACCGCAACACCGGTGGCGGTGTCTACCTCTCCCTTCATATCATCATACTATTACACGCACATGTACTGTTACAGTACTGTGTTCTGGCGGTCTTTCAGCCTTGCGGTTATGCATATCGGTATGTTACACGTTCCATGGTTGGCGGTATCCTCTTATTTTGAACCTCCTGGATGTTCAGATTGTCGTTGCACTATGTATACTATGTACAGATATCATGGGATACCTCTCAGTCACCTTATATCCCTCTAATTCCCTGTCTTATCTGTATTATATATATGTATATGTGTACATATTTATCTATATATATATATATATATATATATCATATATATATGTATATATATATATATATATATATATATATATAGATATATATATAGATATATATATATATATATTTATATGTATACATCTTGCGGTGACCGTGGCAGGCACACAGCAACGCCATATGCTGTAGGACTCACGTACTGTTCAGGTGTTGGCGCCACATGTTCCACTGGCTGTTGGGTTTACAGTGTTTGGGGGCTGCCTATGTTGGAGTCACACATAAGGCCACCCATACATTACACTTTACAGGTGGTCATGTTTGTGTGCCGTCCATTTCACTGTGTGTGCAGGTGTGGAGGTGTCAGTCCATGGGGCCTACGCTGTCAGAGTATGTGCTATACGTTCCCTCTTTGCCAAGGCGAAGGCATATTGGGTACGCCTCCGTCTGCCTACTGGGGCTGGCACAGTGTGTTCCTGGTCCGGAACCCTCTGTGCCTGGACTGGCCTTGGCAATTGTGGTGGGCTTTGTGGCCCTTCACCATTATGTCCCTGCAGCAGCTGCTTCTGCAAGATCATATTATGTAGCATGGCACATACTATGAATATGTGGGCACATGTGCCTGGAGAGTACTGCAAGGCTCCACCAGATGTATCCAAGCACCGGAACCGTGATTTCAGCATCCCAAACACACGCTCTATGATTATTCTAGTTTGTGCGTGTGCCTCATTATGGTGTTCTTGCATGTGTGGGTGTGCATTTCTGATGGGAGTCATCATCCACGGCTTCAGTGCATAGCCAGCATCCCCCACGAGATGGCCTTGTGGGATGTCCCCCCTGACAAATACCTGGTACAGCTGTGAAGCATGCCAGATATGGGAGTCGTGGTAACTTCCAGGGCTGCCAGCACACACATCCATGATAATGCCCTGGGCATTGCACACGACCTGGCAATTGATGGAGTGGAATCCCTTGCGGTTTATGTAGCGTCTACCCTGCTCACCAGGTGGTGACTTGATTTGTATGTGCGTACAGTCTATCGCACCCAGTACCTCCGGGTATTGTGCCACACGGTGGAAGTGGCGCATATTGCTAGCCAACTCCTCCTGAGATCTGGGGAAGTATATATCCTCATTGGCATGTGGTAACATGGCATCCAGGAACTGGTGTAGTACCCTGGATGCTGATGCCTGTGAGATGCCCATTATATCTCCAGTTGGCCTTTGAAAGGTACCTGTGGCGAGTATTCGCAAGCTTACACATACCTTTGTGTCCACTGGGATGGGTTCCCCTCTGTTGTTTCTTGTTCTCAGGCATGGCCGGCACAGCTCCACTATTTGCTGTAACATGTCCCTGTCCACCCTGTAACACTCCACTATCTCCTGGTCATGTAGCCCCTGGTAGGTTACCCTTGGTCTGAACACTCTCCTCCTCCTCCGAGGCCTGCGGTGGTTGTCGGCATCCTCCTCCACAACACCGTCCATCTCTAACACATGCTGATGGATCACAGCTACTGCAGCACCTAACATGTACATTTTAAAAGTTCCCCATGTGTTTACACCTATGGTGCGGCATTTTGGAATACACGGCTGTGTGTTGTGTGCATTCACACTTTATACTATTGTGCTGTGCACACCGATGATGTCATAGGGTGTGTTTGTACGGCCGTATCGAAGGGTTATCTTCCGTGTTTTACCGATGGAACTACAATGGTGTTGCCTTTGGTGTTGCATTACTCTTGCCTGCCATGGATTACCTTTCGACCTTCCCTTACTATTTCTGCACATTGCACCTACCATTTTCTGGTATGCATCCTGCAGAGCATTGTCATTTCTACTTTCATGGACATGGCATATCATGCGTTTTGTGTGCTACTGCCGTTGTGCTGCCTGTCTGCTTTGCTCTGCTGTGTCAGGTCTTCTATCTTTGCAGTCTGCTACCTCCCCTACTTTCTTTGCATTCATATGCCTCCCCTATCCCGTTTTGCAGGTTTCTACATGCAGAGTTGTCAGCTGCCGCCGATTGGCCTTCGTGGGTTGATTAGTGTTGATTGCTCATTAGTACTCCAATTACACTTCTTCCACATTTCCTTATATTCTTCACATCACCTTCCTGTTTCCGATATTGTTTGCAGGGCGTGCGTCACAGGACTAGGTTCCAGGAACGTTGACATCCTCGTACACATGCACTTTTGCACGCATTGTGTGCTCTCAGCTAAACTATTTCCCCACACCCCGGTCCTGCAGCTTTGATTTGCAATGTACAGCCCAGGTTTGCTGTGCTCCAATGTGCTTACTGCTACGGTGGCACACCCCTCTACAGATGTCATGTATTCCCTCTGAGCCACTCCTCAGTGTATTACCGCTGCGCCATTTGGTGCAACCTTACTCCAGCGGGGAATTTGCAATTCAGTATTATCTGCCTCATTTGCATGGCATTGACTACTAATTCATAGTTACCACACCGAAGACTGCCGTGAGTCCTTGGCAACCCTTGCACCGTGGTTGTGGCGTTCCATGCATACCATGGTGTATTATGCTGTGGACCTGATGTCTATTACGATGCTGTTTTATAACATTGTTATATTATTTCATTATGTTGCACCTTCCGCACACATGTCCTGCGGTTCTGATGTGAGTTACTGTGGACATGCCATTTAAGTTGTTATTTACGTGTTGTGCATGTTTTCTTTTGCCATTGTCTGTGTATTTCACCATTGGCATATGTTAACAGTGTGATACCTGGGTCTGACACACTTCCGTTACTCTGGTGTTATGTTTGGGAAAATGCAAACCGTTTTTTTTTTTGGATTACATTGCCGTGGGCTTATGCTACGCCTGCACCACTTCGTGAATCACTATATGCCTTCATTTGCATGGTGACACACCGCACATGGGGTGTTTAGCATACCTACACCGGGGGCTGCGCAGATCTGGTGCACGCCGGTAGTGCACGTGGACTTGGATCATACCTGAATCGCTCGGCAGCCATATTTGGCATTGTAACGCCTACGCTATGCATGCGCCTGGCGCAAGGTTCATGAATCCCGGGGTTTCTGTTTACTGTATGCTGAGCAAGTGTCCAATTACTTCCTAATTCCTTGTTGTCGAGCATTGAATCTGGTGATGTTTCAGAAGGTGAAACAGTTCTGTAGTGTGTTGGCATGCACAATCTTACTTAGTCAAACAATAAATCAATAAATAAACACAGTTATATTTAAGTGGAAGTTAACAAAAGTAAGATGGAATGAAATAAGTTAAGTTTCTTATAGTTTGTCCCCGTCTGAATAATTAGAATTTGACCATAAAGTTACTGTTTTAATAACTGAAGCTATAGTATATAAATTTATAGGTAAGGAAATCCTATTCCACTATCTTTGCACTATCTTACACAATATCCCAAAGCTATTCTGGGTTTGTAGGGGGTACCATAGGAACTTCAAACAAATGTTGTTAACTTGTTTAATGTGTTCTTTAAAATGAAATTTAAAAAAATGGCTGTATAATGTATAGTATGTTGTGTAAAATAACCATTTTAATTAAAATCAACCTATATTTCACATAAAAGAATAAGTTATTCAATTTACTTATTTATTATTCTTTTATGATTGTTTTAATATTTTATGAAATGCTTTTATAATTTGTTGATGCTTTCTTTACAGTTGTATGTAAGATTAACTCCAAATATTTAATCTCTTAACTATCCCATTTAAAGTCGAGTCCATCAAATAATGTAATTCCTTGTTAACAAATAAGGAGTTGGTTTTATTCTGCTTAAACTTTAGACCTGAAATTAATTCAAAATATTGTAATTATTTTATATTCATTCATGAACTATCAATACCATCTACTCTGAGCAGTATATTATTGGTAAATAACTGAACTTTGGAACTAAATTAATCTTTATTTTAATTCCAACTATGTCATTACTAAATGTTATGTAATTGGCAAGAGGCTCAATAGCAAAAGCATATAATAAAGTAGACAAGGAACAACCTTGTTTCTTGCCCCAAGTTTACTATATGAAAATGAATTATGATAAGGTTGACTAATACTATATATAAAATTACTTGGAAATGCTTCCACTGTGACTGAACAAAAGCAAACACACTGAAGATTGGATTTCCTGAACAGCAGTCACTTAAAAAAAATCTGCCAACATTTTAACTGTTTTTCAAAGGAAAGCAAGTCCCCCCCCCACACCACCTTACACCCCAAACTTATATACACCAACTCAATGGTTACACCAACTCAAAAAAGGTGGAAATTATCCCAAAAAGGGAATCACTTCCCCTGCAACTAGCCAACAGTGATTTCCTTTGAAGGAAATATGTTCATCAACAGGATGAACCTCAGAAAAAATAGAAGCTGTCTAATATTCACACATACACACACTCTTGTGAAAGACTGATACAGAGTTACCTGCTGTGTTCCTTTGCCCAAATTACAAGGTAATGGCTGCCTGCAGTTAGATACCACAATACCCTTAAAAAGGGTTGCTCAGTTATGAGATTCCAAGCAGTACAGGACCCAGGACTGTGTCCTGTTGAGCGGTGCTGCTTACAGATCAGCTATTGGAGGATGTCCCTATGTTGTGTATGTGTGGCAGCAATGAGCCACTCAATGATCCCTGCAATGACAGTTTCATGGATGCCTAAGTCAGTGCTTTGTAAGTGTTTCCTGAGCATGGGATATAGTCAGATGGCTTGGCTCAGTCTAGGGGGTTGTATGCCCTGATGTATCCTCACCCAGGTCCATGGTGACAGCCTCGGAAATGTCCACCATGTGTAACAGTCATGGTCCCCCGTCACACATACAAACTGTGTACAGTCAGCTGTGTGTAGAACACACGTATGTATGCTGATCAGCTCCAAGAAGATTGCCCCTATGGGTATACAGATATGGATACTCAGACAAAGAGGTGTATAGTTATGTTGGTCAGTGGATGCACCACCTCTGTGCAATGGTAGAACAGTTGTTGTTGTCCACTCAGCAGGTGTGCAGCCAGCAGTATCAGTATGATTGTAAGGGTTTCCCAGTGATGTTAGTCATCCTTGTCAGATCGCATATGGGATGCAGCCTGGAATATTAGCATGTGCAATAGATACTGTGTAACTTCCAATGATGGGCCAGTTACAAAGTGCTCTGTATATATGGAAGTTATGGGACACTTTGTAGGAATGTCATGTGCCACATGTGGTGGGGACAAGGGAGTGTAGTTGACACAGACAGTGTGGGTGTACAGGTTAGGTATGAGTACAAACCCATCATGTGTGGCATCATGATGTATGAGGTCACTGACAATCTGGACCTGTCCTTTGAGGTCACACATGTAACTACACTGTGCGTTGTGGTTCTTCTTTGTGTAGGTAGCTACTTTTGTCACTTACTGTGTCTATACAATATCAGAACAACACTATGTGCTTGTTTTAGCTGAGGAGGTAGTGTCTCCATGTTTGGGGGTGGCACCCTCACCCCAACTGTCACACAGCACTGTCCAGCTGTTATTGTACAGCCTGCTAGTAGCAGTTGCCCATCTGTCAGGTTTGCTGAGCCATGCTGAGCCTGTGTCCCTCCTGTCACGTACAGCCGAGTTCATGCAATTGTAATGCTGCTGATATAATGCATGGGTATATAGCTCTGGATACCTGCCTGTCCCATCTGAAGGGGGAGGTGCAGTCATGCTATGTCAGCCATCCCACAGGCAGTAATACATGGCTGCCTTGACGTATATGCTGGTATTTTCTGTAAGGGGGGGTACATGCAGGTAGGTCTAAGGAGAATGATCTGTGGCCAGATCACACTAGAGACTACCTCACATTGGGGAGGGTGTACTGGTTACCCATATTGGTAAACACATGATGAACTACATTGATTCCTCATGTGGGGATGCCACAGCACTGCTGCAGGACATTGTAGGTAAGGACTTGGACCATCCTTTGGGCAGGTGAGCCGCAGTATGTCTAAGCGACACAGCATATACATATTACACTTCCCTAAAGTGTTTGTCTGTGCTCTTGCATGACTGCCATCTTGCAACATGCTGGAAGTAACTGCAATACTTACTTGCACAGAGTACCAACTAGCATGTAGTGCCAAAGAGTGTCCCCAGATCTCTAAGTCATGTCACATGAAATGCCACGATAGGAGTTAGCATGGATATGAGCACTTACACTGTCGTACACCTCCTGACACTGGACTAAGCACTGTTACTTTTGCTCCAGGCCAGATCATGCCTATTGACTATAACGGGAGGAGCCCATTGACTGATACACTATGCAATGGATGTCAGACATATGTCTCACTCCACCAACCATGGCCTGACAAGGTGTATGACAATATTAGGCCAGCAGGCCTTGCTGGAAACTGTGTACATCTTGTACAGAATGTTTGTCACCTGGTGAATAGGCAAATGTCTGACAGTCATACTCTGGGAGGATAGCATTGAGAGACCTATGTCGCAATGATGCCAGTCACCAGTGTAGTTCACCATCCTCCATTATTGGCATACCCCATCTACCTATTCCCTGTTTGCAGTCACAGCCAGTGTCAGTGACCTCTGACTGAGTCCATTAGTAGGTGGTTGCATATTGGGAGCTGTCACAGTCAGAATCCCACACAGAACCAACAGTTATCTAGGATGGTGTAAGACACAGTCAGTTGTACTCTGAACCACTGACAAAGACTAACTGCCAACAACTGCACAATACTAGCCTGTGGGAAATCATCCATCCCTGCAAATTATTGTAGTGTCCACACACCACACACAGTTGAGACATTACACATGGGGTTATGGACACAGGCATTAATGTAGCCTTTCACTCTCACTGGTCGGTAAGATGTGGGGATGCATTCGCTGTTGTATAGCCTATACAGACAGGTTTGGGATGTACATCCTAGACTGTCACTGCTATACTGACTGTGGCAGTCATCACGCTTATCATTATCTGCAATGGCACCCTTGTTATGTCACTACACAGGCACAGCATAGACCTGTAGCAGCCACACAGATCCCATGGTACCCCGATACACAGTGTAGATAACCTGTCCTATGGAGTCCATCTCATGACCGTACATGTGTAGTCTGTCTCCTAAATGCTTTGGAGGAGATGTGTATGGCTCCATACAGGGAGATGTCGGATCCCACTGTGTACCTCCTGAGTATCCATGACAGGACTAACACACGTGTTACCTGTCCTACACACCTAAAACATCATTGTGGTATACATAGTACATGCTGGAGAGACAGGTATGTAATACAGACAGTATGCCCTACATGAAACAGGCCCCTTGCACATGAAGCACACATCTGCTGTGACACAGCATGAGCAGGTTACAAAATGTGATGCAGAACATGCCAATCATAACTGGTGTTGGGCAACTGTCTGTACTGGACACAGGATATTTGTAGATGGGCCATCTACGTCAGGACAGTGTGTAGATGTGTGTGTATTCCCAACACCCATATGACACTTATCCAGGTAGCAGACCTGTTCACAGATTAGGGATGCATGAGTACGCTGAATGCAGCCATTGACCTTGTTAGCTTGTTATGCACATATGAACCTATGGAGTCATGCACTTATAGTGCTGTATCTTGTTGAAGACATATTTGTGCTGTGCTGACATGCCATCCTGTGCAGTATTATTGCTGCTGTGTATCCATAGGTTATCCAAACAGACTCTTGAAACAGAAACATAAACAGCCATTACAATGTCATACAACATAATGTGCACAAAAGTATGTGGCGTACTTGTGACAAATCCCAGCATACAGTATCTGTTCTTAACTGCTACATGTGACATGACAAATAAACACTGCATCACATAAATACATGTTAACTAATAGTCACCCTGTACATCAGACACATAGCTTAATTTCCCTGCATCAATGGTGATGATGACAGGGATATGGCACAGGTATAATCATTTTGTACAGGGTGTTGTATGTGGGTGCATGAGGCATAGGCTGACCCAAAAGGTTGACAACATTTGTGTGAGTCAGGAAGGAAATCAGGTAAGATGGACCATGGAAAGGTGCTGTATGAGTCTGTAGGTGACCTGCATTTGACAGTGGTGTGTGAGCATATGTGTGTACACAGTCATGCTCAGTGCTAGTCCTACATGTGTGTGTGTTGGACTTCTTTGGACCATACATGGTAGAGTTGACAGTTCACCGTTTCTGTCCCCGAACACAGGAACTGGCTCTGCCAGGAGTTGCACTGGTACCTCCATGCCCAGGATCAGAAGTGGTGCTAGTACCTGATGATGACTGCTGTCTGCTGGGACCATGTCACCCACGGGAATGGTCAGGACCATGAGCCCATGGCCTTCCATGTTGTGGTGTGGACAGCACACTCCCCTCTCTAGCAATGGATGTACTGTCACTATGGGAGCGTTATTGTGCACAGCCACGTGGAGTCTCAGCAGATGGGGTTGCTGACCTAAGTCCATGAATCCTGCACTCAACTTCAACCACACATTCCAGCACAGACAATGTGTGGTCCAAGAAAGACACTGTCTCAGCCCACCTTCTGCCACTGCATCAGTTAACTGATCCAGGGTGTCCCAATTGTGATGGAGGCTGTCACAGATGTCAGACTGTGCTGCATCCATAACCCTAAGAATACATCTCGTGTTCCATTCAGAACATGCCTATGCCTCCATGACAGCCCGAAACATGTGCCAAATGACTCAAGATGTGACACCTGTAACAGGTTGTGGATAGACAGCAGGCCTCCTACAAGCACCCCTGTCAACCCTCCTGTGTGGGACCTCAACAGCTCTCTGACTATGGCCAGTGTCTATACTCACTGGAGCTATAGTTGCCACACTTTCCTGTTCAATGTCCACAACAGCTGACTGTCCAATATCTGTGGCCTCTGGGGACTGGGTATATGTGGGCATACTGACTATGTGCAGTGACAATGGAGGCAAAAGAGGGATGTCTACCTCTGGGACAGATTCAGTCCCCGACACCCCCACCTGTGCCTCACTGTGACCACCATCATCATCAGAATCTGAACAGACACTGACATCAGGTTGTATAGGGGACAGACAACAACTCCCCTAGGTCACTTATGATAAGAAAGAAAAAAGCAGTACATGAATGCCTGCAGTATTGTGTACGAAAAATACACCAATACTCATAATAACAAAGACCCACAACTAGATTAGTGGTCAAACATTTTTTCTTCTCTACTTTCATCCAAAAAAGCCTTGCTCAGAACAAAATACACACTCAGCCCAAGACCTTTATAACAATCACTTCAAGTAAATCAAGTAAAACTTGACCAGTAAAATGTACCTTTTAATTAATCAATATGAAACTATACTTGATAAAACAACACATAAAAACCCAGTACACCTATCTTAGCAAGTTAATTGAAATGCACGTTTCACTGTCTAATTTATTTTCCTTTCAACGTTTTGTTTTTTAAAAGGTATTTTAAAGTAATTGCCTCATTTAAATCAGGAGGCTTATCTGCTCTTATCTGTCACTGCCAAAGTGTTTTATTTTTGTTCAACTACCCTGCTGTGATTACCCTCTCTAAGATCCTTAGGTACCTGTTCCAGACTGGAAAATAAAAACATTGTACTCTGTTTACACACAAAAGTATATTTAAATATGACATTATTCTGGCCCTTAACTTTAATAGAATATAAATGTCCTTCAACAAAACAGTGTCATGCTTACCAGGAGCAGGCCCCCAGCCCTTGCCAATACCTGACAGACCTGTGAAAAGTTGATGGTAGGGTAATGTCAGTACTGATGCATGTTGCAGCACAACAAGGTAATACAGCCATATATCTCACATTTACAGTACCTACTGTGTTACTTGTTGTATTGGTCACATTTTGAGTATGAGAGTACAACTCAGGCAAAACCCTCCCCCCAAAGAAATAAGACCTGACACCCATGTAAACATATGTACAGCCTGACACACTGACGGCTACAGTATTACAATGCTGACTGCAGTAAGCCTACCTCCTCTGCTGTGGAAATTGTAGCACCCACCTCCATGCATGTATGGTGTGATGGATGTCTGGGAGCTGTCATGTGTGCCTAGGTTCACCAGGAATTCCTCAGTGGTTGAGAGTGGTTGTTTCAATGCAGGCCCTCCATCTGTGATGGCACGATTCCTGGCTACATCTGCTGCCCTTTGTCGTGCAGCATTGACCATGTCCGTTGCATGGTGCTGAACCTGCTCATATGTCCTGCCCTGACAACACATGCTACTCACATAACGGACAAGTCTGCCCACAGTGCAGCTCACTGTTCCCTGTTTTGCCTCACCTGGACAGTAGGATGTGATGATGTTGCCTTAGTCCTTCCAGTATACTTTCATTTTCTGCATCGGAGAAGGGTACATGGCATCTAGACTACACGATTCCTGAAAGACAACAAAAGGAGAACACATTACAGGATCACATAAGTGGAAGTATACTATGTAGAGCTACAGCAAGGACAAAATGTCTGCCACTATCCACTGTTTGACATACATGGCATACTCCACAGTGTACAAACATAATAAGTGTGTGGATACAACTGAGATAGTGGCAATAGTCAGGTATTTCTGTGTGTGTAATGACAGATACTGCTGCATGATCATACACCCAACATTCAAGTCTACTATGGTGTGTCCCCTACGGGCAACCTCCCCTGATAATATGTCATAATAACAATGCCACACAAATAGAAGTGTGCCATTACAACCACTATAAAGAGACAGTCCATCAAGACCAGTGTACCACAATGACAAATGATAATGCACCTTTATGTATTGTATGTCCTGTGTAGGTGTAAGACAGTAGGAGATCAATGACATGTAATTACCAGAGGTCTATGACAGGCTTAATGCTGTAATCCCTATTCCCTGTACATCTATTCATCCATCTGCAGCCTGTTGTACACAAAATCACTTACATACCTGATGAAGTGCAGTACTCCTCTGTTAAAATGTGGTGATAGTAAAGTTTTCACAAAGGCATGCTCTGTGTGAGGAAAGCCTTATACAGAATGGTTCCCCATAGCAGGCTGCTTGCCTTTTAAACATCTTCTCATCAGCATGTGATTGCCTCTAAACCAGTCTGTGGGTCTGAAATGCTAATTGCAGCTAACACAGCTGATTTGCACTATCATCAGCTAATGACATGCAACCACTGCACAATATATAATGCCTTTGTGTAGATTAAGAACCCTTTCTGATATGTTGTGTTGGACATTACTGGGGTGAGGAGACTACAGCATCACAGAGGGTAGGTCTGTAGCAGAAACCTTTACATGCAGATGTGTGTGCTACAGGGTGCAGCTTCTGCAGGTAAAAGACATAGGCAGATAGTGTGAAAACTTTGGAGGACAATAAGCTGCAGAAGTAACTGTGGAGCTGTGTCAGCCTTGTTGTACAGGCAGAGCCAGAGTGAGGCTACCCTTTCCAATCCAATTAAGGCATGTGTTTAGGGTAAGTATGTTAATTAACAGTATCACTAACAGAGTGCTTGGCAACATGTTTGTTGTGTCCTTGAGTAAGATGGGGTATAAATATAAGAATATGTCCACCATTTGGGCACCTGCCAGGCCACATTTTACAGTCTGGTAGTAATTTGCAGCATGTATGAGGGCAGGCCTTGTTACAAGTAGGGACTTCCAATGTGTATGCTAGCTGTGCAGCATGTATGAGGGCAGGCCTTGTTACAAGTAGGGACTTCCAGTGTGTATGCTAGCTGTGCACCTGTGATAATCTGACTTTGGACAGATTGTGTGATGCACTGTGATATTAGTGGCCCTCATTTGCAGAATGCATACTAATGCATGACGTGACACTTTATGCACATATAGGTTTGCTATAAGAATATGTGAAGTGTGTGCCTAACTGCAGGCCTGTGACTTCCATCAGTGAAAAGCAGACTTGTTATTTGAAATGCATTGTGTGGATAATGAGTGCATGACTCAGTCATTAATTGCTGCATTAAAAATACTGTACATTCATTTCTACACACAACTGGATTTGAACCCAGGACTGTGTGTGGCAAAATGTAGTGATTGCAAGGCAATTAACGGACTGCACGACTACACCACTCCTAAAGCAGATGCATTTGCAAAATATATGTGCACACATACAGGATGTGACATACAGTTTCTACATCCATCAATGTGTGCATGGTTTTAGGTGGATGTATGTGGTTACAAGGGTCCCAGCTGAACATGTATTTTGCCATTAATGCCTTAGCAGGTGTATTTCAACATGTCTCTGCTTAAGGGCACATTTACTTGTTATCACAGGCCTCACTTACATCCATTATTATGTCTTTGGCCTTCTAGTGGTGTACTATTGCACCAGAGTCCAAGGTACACTCCCATTTTTGCATTACTATTTAATCAGATCAGCTCCACTAACACGCTTAATGACTGTAACTTTCAGTTATTATGTTTTGTTTAAACCACCTGTTTTAATTAAGAGTTGTGTGGTGTGGCAGGTTAATACAGTGGTCTGCAGGTGCGATGGTCTTGGGTTCGATATATAGGACAGATGTTTACTTTGTAAGTGTGTATTACATGTTCAAAAACACACATTGCCAATATAGCTCCATTTAGCTGGACTTATTGAAGCTGCATGATGCAGAGCATCGCAAAATGTCACACTAAAAAATATAAAGAAAGGAAAATAGGAAAGTGGTGAGATGGGGTGTAAGCAGGGGGAAAACCATGGTGAAAGGCAGGTAGGGATGTGCTGGAAGGGTGTAGGAAAGAACCATAGCTATCTATTTCTTGTACAGCAACAACTGTGCACTTTGACAGAATTTGTACATGACTTTGAAATCTCAACTCCAGAGAGTGGGGTGATTACAGCATAACTGCGTTGTCAAGCCAATTGGACCAAATTATGTTTGTCCAGTAGACACATATGAGAAATGAAGAGGTATCTATGGGACAATATATATTGTTTTGGGACAGGTGGCCATTTTTTTTAAGGTGAGAGTGGAATGTTGAGGAAGGGATATAGGTAAATGTCGGGAAGGTAAGTTGGGTAAGTGAGGAGGCATTTGCAGACAGACAAGACAGCCGAGAGGGGCGGTGTGTAATACATGAGGGGGGTGAACACCTTGGATAGGGAGGGTGTTGTGTAATCCAAGTCTCATGTGCCTCCAGATGGCAGCAGTGTGACTCACATCCCCACCCATGGGACTGTCAACACTGCTCCTTCATTGCCCCAGGTGTGACATTGCTGGAGGCTGGGCACTGGGGTGAGGCTGCCCCACCAGGTCAGCCAGCATGCCCTCAATCCAGCATGGCTGGTGGTCTAACCCACAGTAGAGTATCCTGCACACCATGACCTGTGGCTCATCCCAGGTGACAACAGTCCCTCCACCACCACTGCCAGAGGGTGGCTGGTCCCCATCCCATGGGGCAGTACTACCCAATGCCACAGGTAGTGCAGGGGCAGCAGAGGGGGTACCACCAGTCTGGGTCTCAGATGTGCTGGGACCCAGTGCAAGGGCTGGTTGAGGCAAGGTAGGTGGATCAGCCAGAACTGGCCTACCTTGACATGCTGTGGTAAAAGAGGTATAGCAATAAGTTACAGTTAGTAATAACCAAACCATTGTTAGTATTTACAGAAGGGAATATCATTTTAATTAATCCAAATACATATTAATGTATATTATGTGTAAGACAACAGGAAATAATATAACAGTCAGTATGTTAATAGCATGCCAGAAAGAAGTAAACCATAAGGCCAACAAAACAGTTAGTTTAACAAAATATGTTAATATTGAATCATAATAACACATAACAATAATACATCACATTTTGCAAAAATATAGCTAGTATAACAAAATATGTTAATATTAAATCATAATAATAAATAATAATAAATAAATGAAGATAAGGAGTGGGGAAGAGAGAGACAGAAACAATTCATTACCGGAAATTCAGACTACATCCCTGAATATAAATAACAATAATAAATAAATGAAGATAAGGAGTGGGGAGAGAGAGAGAGAGACAGAAACAATCCATTACTGAAAATGCAGACTACATCCCTGAAAACACTGATAATAAATACTCTATAGGCGTGTAGTGTCAGTTTTGAGTACAGTGACTACAATTCTCCTATAGCTGATGTAGCACGTACGTACCTCTCAAGCCATTATCATGGGTCAGTATGGGCCAAGCAATAACAAATGCATCTACACAACTACACATAACACTTTCACATATTGTTGGCTTCTATAACTACCAAGGTGTTCTGTAGGCAGATTTGGTAATACATTGCATTCCAGGTAATAATTTTTTCTGGTAATAACCTGTACCGATTGGCTAGACAGAGGGACAGAGCTGGGAAAGATGTGCAGCAGGTAAGGGTGATAAAGGACAGTGAGGGAAACGTACTCACAAGTGAGGAGAGTGTGTTGAGTAGATGGAAAGAGTACTTTGAAGGGCAGATGAATGAAGAGAATGCGAGAGAGAGAAGGTTGGATGATGTGGGGATAGTGAATCGGGAAGTGAAGCAGATTAGCAAGGAGGAAGTAAGGACATCTATGAAGAGGATGAAGAATGGAAAGGCTGTTGGCCCAGATGACATACCAGTGGAAGCATGGAGGTGCTTAGGAGAAATGGCAATGGAATTTTTAACCAGATTCTTTAATGAAATTTTGGAAAGTCAGAGGATGCCTGATGAGTGGAGAAAAAGTGTTTTGGTACCTATCTTTAAGAATAAGGGTGATGTGCAGAGCTGCAGTAACTACAGAGGGATAAAATTGATCAGTCACAGCATGAAGTTATGGGAAAGAGTAGTGGAAGCTAGGTTAAGAAGGGAGATGATTAGTGATCAGTAGTATGGTTTCATGCCAGGAAAGAGCACTACAGATATGATGTTTGCTCTGACACTGTTGATGGAGAAATATAGACAAGGTCATAAGGAGTTATATTGTGTATTTGTGGACTTAGAGAAAGCATATGGCAGAGTGCCTAGACAGGAGTTGTGGTATTGTATGAGGAAGTCAGGAATGGCAGAGAAATATGTCAGAGTGGTACAGGATATGTACAAGGGTAGTGTGACAGTAGTGACAGCTGGGGTGGGAGTGCCATATGTGTTTAAGGTGCAGGAGGGATTACATCAAGGATCAGCTCTGAGCCCTTTCTTGTTTTCAGTGGTGATGGACAGGTTGACAGATGAGATCAGACAGGAGGCCCCGTGGACTATGAGGTTTGCAGATGACATTGTGATCTGTAGTGAGAGTAGGGATCAAGTTGTGGAGACCCAGGAGAGGTGGAGATATGCTCTAAAGAGGGGAGGAATGAAGGTCAGCAGGACTAAGACAGAATATATGTGTGTGAATGAGAGGGAGGATAGAGGAATGATGATGACACAGGGAGTAGAGTTGGTGAAGGTGGATGAGTTTAAGTACTTGGGATCAACAGTTCAGAATAACGGTGAGTGTGGAAGAGAGTACAGGCAGGGTGGAATAGCTGGAGAAGAGTGTCAGGAGTGATCTTTTACAGATGGATACCAGTAAGAGTGAAACGGAGGGTCTACAAGAGGGTAATGAGACCAGCTATGTTATATGGGTTGGAGAAAGTGGCATTGACAAACAGGCAAGAATCAGAGCTGGACGTGGCAGAGTTAAAGATGTTAAGATTTGCAATGGGTGTGATGAGGATGGACAGGAATAGGAATCGATATTAGAGGATCAGCTCAGGTTGGATGGTTTGGAGACAAAGCCAGAGAGCCAAGATTGCATCGGTATGGACATGTGCTGAGGGGGAATGCTGGGTGTATTGGGAAAAGGATGCTAAGGATGGAGCTGCCAGGTAAGAGGAAAAGAAGAAGGCCTAAGATTAGGTTTATGGATGTGGTGAGAGAGGATATGCAGGTGGTTCCTGTGACAGAGAAAGATGCAAAGGACAGGAAGAAATGGAAAAAGATGACCCCATGTGGTGACCCCTAACGGGAACAGCTGAAAGAGAAGAAGAAGTTGTGCTTGGAAGGAGTAAGAGTTTTTCATTATATCACAAAGTCTAGCACCATTTCCTATTTCCCCTTAGAAGACTCATGGCCAGCCCCAAAAGTAGACTTTCCTTGCATAGAAATAGTGATGTTAGGTGAAGTATTTGGCCTAACATCAGGGCACAAAAGAGGAACAGTACCTGTGTTGTCTTGGTCATGCTGACTAGTAGATTAATTCCTGTTTCTCTCCAAACAAGAAGTGGAAGGTGATGCTCTATTGTGGTTGGTAGTATCCGTTACCTGCATGTTTCTCCCAAATCTACTGTTGCTTCCTTCTTCATCGCCACTGGTCATGTGTGGAGCACGGCTTTCCAGATTGGCATTGCCTAAACCTCAGTTCCCTTTCCTCCACCTTCCTGTATATCTGAATCAGCCTGACCTTTAGTTTGAGACTGAGATAACAAGTCAATCAATTGAGTTAGCTCACCACATATTGAAGCTATGTCCTCCTTCTACCGGTTTATCTCCCTTTCCCGGTCCGTGGTGGGAGAAAGACCAAACTGGTCTAAAGTCTCCATAGTGAACTTCTGGCAACAAAAAAGACCAATAACCAAATAAATTAGTTGCTCAGGTGCAGCCCAAGAAAAAAACTAAGAACCAAAATGAAATGAACTGTACACAATGGAGGTCAAATAGATTTCCACACCACACTTTTAATAAACAATCAGATTAAGTGCTTTTATCCCTCCCAATGGGAACTTCATCAGAATCTTTAAAAACAATGCTAAAACCTACTTAAATAAATGCAAAGCTTTTCCAATTGAATAAGTAACCTCCAATTAATACAATGTCCACAGATCACATGATATACTAATTATAATTTTCTCAGGTTTCATGACAAACTAACATTCAATAAAATATAGTATAATAATAAAGTAAGATATGTAAATATAAAAATATGAAACTATGTGAAAATTTAACATAAAAACAGTTACATTGTTAACTGAAAACCATTCTAAAAAGTATTACTTTAACACATTCAGTTATACATCTTTGCCCCCATAGACCCTCTACCGTAGCCTCTCTGCTTTTTCCTTTAAAATAGGGGCAATTGAAACAAATTCATTTAAACCCAGTAGAAAATTTGCTGCCAACCTTAATTGCCATTGCATTTCCCTTTTACTTAACAAAGTTTTCCAATCCCCACCCCTTAGATTAATCAAAATCTGTTTTATAATACCAGCTATAAAGCTCCTAGAGTCCCTACACCTTACAGAATGTTTATATAAGGCATTGGTCTCTTTTTATGTTTAAGGTCATACAAATATTTGTATATCCTGTTTCTTAATGCTTGTTCGGTCTTCCTGATATAAAATGCTGAACAGCTTTCACAGTTTGCCAAATGCACTATCTTGGTAGAACTACAATTACCTTTTTTGAAGACGATTTTACTGTGCATCTTGTTTTCTAAACTGATCTCCACATTTTTGTTGATAAAAGCACACTGGTTGCATGAACGACATGGTCTCATGCCTATACCTCTCAACTCTGTTCCAACGCCTTCATTTTCCAAACATCTCTTTATATTTACACTGTTTTTTGTAATGAAAAGTGGTTGTTCACCCACAGTATTGTACACCATTGATTCAACCCTAAAAATATTCCAGTGCTTCCTTATGATGTCCTTAATTCCCTTGGTTACATAATTGTATTGGGCAACACATGCCTTCTCATATTTTTCACTAGGGTAAATGTTCCCATCATTAATATGGGCCTCACTGGGAAGGCATTTCTGGTAATCCTGTGGCAGACAAATTAGGCAGTTTTAATTACATTACTTGAAATTGTGACACTTGAGAGGCATGTTTGTGTACAGTGCATAAACTAGACATAAACTAGACATCCCTCATGACTTAGTTGGCAGGCATGGGAATAGAACCCAATAGCAGTGACTGCAGGGGACATCTGAAAAAAATGTAACATTGACTTCAGCAGCTTAGTACAGGCATGCAAGGAATACATCCATTCTGGGAATATGTAGACAGATGTATTTAGGAATCATCAATACCGCTTAACAATATATTAGTATTGCTGATGTGTCTGTGAAATGTTAGTCAATCATATCTGCTCATAATATGGGCTACCTCAACCATATACCACTTGTTCTTAGAGTGGGATAAAAAAAACAGCATTATGTGACTGAATTTGTTTTGCATTCCAGAACTATTACAATGCTATTCTTAACTGCAGTGACAGAAGAACCCACATGCATGGAATACAGCCATGCTCCATTTACTAAAACACATTTCTGTAGAAATCAACAATGCTGCTTAACACTTTATTGGTATTTCAGATAAATGTTTGTGAAGTCCACACAATATCTGCCCATAGACTGGGTACCTCACACATATACCTTTATTACCTGAAGTAGGATGAACAGAGAGCAGGCCTGGAGACAGCCTTTGAATATACTATGAGTTAAACAATGCAATTTGCAGCCCATTAGTTTAGCATTCTACAGCTATTACAGTGTTACACTTGACTGCAGCAACTGTACTATAGAAAAGCAATGCATACAGTTCTAATGCAATGGTTATGACACCACAATCATGCTGTACACTATTTTACTTAATGTTATTGGTATTGTGTATTGTTTTTTGCAATATAGTTGGTATTGTTCATTTATTGCACTGCATTTCTAGTTGCCCATTTATTGCACTACAGATCTACTTGCCCATTTATTGCACTACAGTTTTTATTGTGTATACTTTATTACAGTAAATGCTTTACTCTTTCTTGCTTATTGCACTACAGTTAGCATAATAAATCCGAACATACCACACAGACAGCACAACCTGGCCAGGTGCCTGGCATGGGACTTGAAATTGCAAATCCTCTCAGCTGCAGCTGTTGGGAGAAGAGCACACTATTATGCAAACTAGTTTTGTAGACATTCAGCTTGCATATTGATAAAACAGTGGAAAACATATTTACATATTTGTGGGACATTCCCAGCTCTGGCTTCTTGGACCAAGGTGACCAAGGTTCCTTCCTTCTCCTCTTCAGGTCATCATAATGGTGATGACACTGCTCACCTGTGTGGGGGATACCAGTAACACTGGTGAGTTCCATGCCCAACTGGCCCCAGGCCTCTGCCTTACACTCTGAGTCCTGGAAACCACCCTGCAGTAGCCTGGTTTCATGATTTTTTTACCAGGAGCCCAACAAAGACACTGGACTACTGAACACATCATTTCTGCACCTGAAAGGAAGCATCTTCACCAGTACCGCCTGCCATATTACCAGCTGATTAGACTCCAAAGACTGTTGCAGAATTTACAAGCATTTCGCCTAATATAGGCTATTTTCCTAGCCTTACTCATCACTGAGCAACATTCAAAAAAGTGTCTCCTTGCTTAGCATCATGCAAACCAGCTAAGAAGAGCTAAGTAGAGTGAAACTCGCACAACTGAGGTTATAGTTAAGCTTAGCATCGTGCCAACAAAAGCAGCCATTAGCATGTTTAAGCAGTGTTCAGCACAGTGCAGCAGTGCCATATTTCAAGAATTTGTTTTTAAAATTAAACATATATGAACAATTAAACTACAGATATCTTATCAATACTATGGACTCAAGCCTAGGACCTACTAAGCATTAGGCTGTATCTCTACCCATTTAGCCACCTGGATATTATGAAAAGTAGTATACCTCCACATATGCTGGCAATGTGGCATGCCATGCAAATGCACTTAAATAGGCCAAGACATAAGTAATTACATCCGTTTTATATTTTTGGATATCTAGCAACTGTCGGCTATGTATGTACAAACATTGCTCAACTCTGCAGTGCTCCGCGCTGAGCCGCTCAAACACCAATTAAAAAAACACTTAAAATAAGAAAAATATATAATTATTAATTATGATAATTAATGACATCTGGGTTCTATTTTTAGATGTCTGGCAGGTGTCAGCTGTGTATATGTGAGCACAGCTTGGCATTGCTGCGCTCTGCGCCGTGTTGTGCAGACATGCAAAAAATATAAATAAAATGAAATATTATATACTTCACAATTACAGCATTTCAACAGTAGTGGGGAGCAGTACGGGAAGCATCACCTTGTATGCATCTACAACCACAGGTAGCCTCTGTACTTCTCCCTACATGGAATCAATATCCTTGTTCCTATGCTCTCCCTTGGCAGTGTGCCATCATTAATAAATTTTATTTTTCCATTCTAAAATAAGTCCAAAGGATGTTTTATGCAAATAGTTGTAATCCTGGTTTAGAAGTCTGGGAGCTTAAGTGGCAGATCTTATTAATGGCAGATAAGTTTCCCAAACTGAATTAAATGATTAATGTGAAATGTCTTTTGAAAGCTAAAATATTATAAATGCAAGAATATATTAGTAAAAAATGTATTAGTTTATTTACTTGATTGAGTAGTTTTATTTATTTATTTATTTATTTATTTATTTATTATTTATTTTATTTTACATTTGTTAACTGGGCTAGTCTAGCTGGCTCCAAGCATGAACGGTGCGAAAGTTAACAATGTATAGGCATAAGAAGGATTACAGAATAATTTAGTATTAGTCTTAAAAAGAGAATTCATGATACATTATTGAACTACAACAGTTAACAATTTATAAACATACATAGCTATCATAGAGAGTAGAATAGTCTAAAGGAGTAAATAAAAATGCATTTCAAATTATAGCAAGTTTAATAGAGACTCTACTAACTGATTATTCATCACACAGTAGAAGGTATGTGCAAGTCTCAGGTAGGGAGGAGAGGACAAGCGGTGTATACATCATTCAAAGAAGGAGAAGTAATATGAATTGGATAGTTAGGTAAAAGGAATAGGGAAAAGGGGTAATTAAAAATAAAAGTTGAGAGACCAATGTCAGTCAGGGTTAGTGCATGGGCAAAGCCAATGAGTTTTTAGATGTTCTTTTAGGTGTTTTTTAAAAACAGAAGTAGAAGCAAGGGAAGGTAATTCTGAGGGAAGCTGGTTCCAGATTTTTCCTGCAGTGTTTGAAAAGAGAGAATCCCCAGCTTTGTGTTTAGCTTTTTTAGAGGAAACTAGAAGCTTATTAGCAGAACGTAGTGTGGAAAGATTTGTATATGGTGTAATTAGATTAGTAAGGATAGGGGCGTTGTTAGGGTGGTGTAGGATCTTTTGTGTGATTAGTAATTGTTGACAGATTATGTGGTTTTTCAATTCTAGCCAACCTAGTTGTTTGAGGTTAATGCAGTGGTGAGTTTTAAAGGGGGAGCTTGTGATAAATCTAGCTATGCTATTATAACAGGTGGAGAGTTTCAAGAGATTAGTTTTGGATAGGTTAGTACAAATGATAGAGGCATAGAAAAGGGTAGAAATGAGGTGTGTTTGGGCAATAGTTTTCTTAGCAGAAGGGGTAAGGAAGGCTTTGATTCTATAGAGGGTACCAAGTTTTTATTAACAGACTTTATAGTGGAGTTGATGTGTTCGCCAAAGCTGAGACGATTATCAATAGTTACACCTAGAAGGCGGGTTGTAGTATCTGGGGTAACGATAGTACCATTGTTGGAGGTTAAAGAGAGGAATGGAGTAGGTGATTTGTGAGTAGGGCTGAAAAGCAGTAATTTAGTTTTTTTAGGATTTAGGAGGAGGCAGTGTTGCATAAACCAGTTTTCAACATTTTGAAAAACAGTTTGGGTAAGGGAGTGTAGAGTGGCTATGTTCTTGGCGGTACAGATTAAGGTGGAGTCATCGGCATATTCAATACATGTGTCTTGTGGTATGGCGTCGTGTAGATTGTTAATAAATAAAGAAAAGAGAAGGGGACCTAGGATAGAGCCCTTGGGTACTCCGATATTGACTGGTAGTAGTGAAGATAAATTGTTTTGCCAAAGAACAGCTTGCTGTCTATTTTCCAGATATGACCTAAACCATTGTATAGCTTGAGGGATGAGAGAATGGGCAATTAGTTTGTCAAGTAGTGATTTGTGGTTAATCATATCAAAGGCTTTAGACAGGTCAATAAATAGGGCAGAGGAGAAAGAGTTATTGTTACGATTTTTATTTATGGATTCTGTAAAGGATAAGAGGGCAGTCGATGTGCTGTGGAATGGCCTAAAGCCATGTTGGCAGTTTGCAAGTAGGTTATTTTGTAGTAGGTGAGTAAGTAATTGTTTGTGAACACATTATCTTAGCTAGAGGGGAAAGTAAGGCAATAGGGCAATAGTTAGAAAGCTTTGTGTAGTGGGATAATATGGGATATCTTCCATAGTGCAGGGATTTTGCCTTCTGTAATAGTCCTGTTGATAATGATGGAGATTGGGTATGTTATGGCTTTTGCGGCTATTTGTAGGAATTCAGATGGGAGACGGTCAGCGGAAGGGGTGCAAGGTTTAAGTTTTCGAAGTAGTTTACAGATGAGGGATGTAGATACCGGTTGAATCTGAAAGGTAGGTAGGGGACTATTACAGGTGTTAGTTTGGAAAGTGGTGGGAGGTGGTAAAGAATTAGCTAGTGTTAGAATGGCTTCGGTACAGTAGTTATTAAAGGCATCGGGGATCAGGGTGGAATTATTATGGTTGAAGCCAGTTGGGTCTGGAGTACTGGTGTTGCCTGGATGAAGGAGTTTGTTTATTCCTGACCAGAACTTTTGAGGAGTTTGTTGGTTGGTTTGTTGTAGTTGAAGGTAGAAATCTTTCTTATCTCTAAGAATATCCTTCTTAGTGGCGTTCCTTAGCTGTTTATAATGAATGTGATTTGTTGGGCATTTGGTAGCTCTCCATTTTGCCCAGATTTTATTTCTAAGGAGTATCTTCTGCCTGGTTTGTTTTGTGAGCCATGGGGCAGGTTTTGTTTTTATTCTAGTAGTGAGAAAAGGTGCATGGCAGTCAAGGATTTGAAGAAAGTTAGTATTAAAGTAGGTAATGGATTCATCAAGTTCTAGATGGATTAGTGGTGACCAGTCCCATGCTTGCAGCTCCGTTAGGAAGCTGTCAGGATTAAAGAATCTTTTTGAGCGAGAGGTTTTGATGTTATGAGTGTTTGGATGATGGACTTTTTGTCTAATAATGTAGGTAAGCATGTAGTTGCTGATATCATCAGGAAGGGTTCCTGGAGTATAATTGTTAGGGTGACTATTAATAAGGATCCAATCCAGAATAGTTTCCTTGTTACTGGGTTTGTGGATTCTTGTGGGAGTTGTTATTAATTGTGTGAAACCAAAAAGGTTTATGTGATTGGCAGGGTTCATAGAACTACAACTGGAACAGTCTATGTTAAAGTCACCAAGCACAATGGTCTCCTGTTTTGATAATAGTTTTGATAATAGTTTCATTATGTCACAATGTAAGCATGTGGCCATTTGTCAGTATTGTATTTTCATTGGTTGGCATACAAGTGATGTAATTTTGGATGACTTTTTAAATTCTAAAATCTTTAGTGAACTTTTTTTTCTGATGAGGTTCCAATGGTAATAAATGGGAGTGAAATCATTAAAATGTAGAGGTGGTTTTGTTCTTTGCATTTCCATTTGTTGCCACTGCATCTGTTGGTTTTAGCTGTTATGTGAAGACATCTGCAAGGTTTACTGTTCATAAATATGTACATATATATATATATATATATATATATATATATATATATATATATATATATATATATATATATATATATATATATTTTATAGGGCACTGGATGACACAGACAATAGCCCTACACTCAGATGAGTGATGTCACAACATCAAAGTGACTAACCAGAAAGCATTCTGTGCATGCTCTGGGCATTATGCTGAACTGGACTAAACCAATGGCAAGTGTTTTGCAGGGGAGTAACCTCCCTGCACCTCCTATGTGGGGGGTCTTTGCCCCCACACCCTCTGTTAAATATATATACTAACTCTCAGATCACACAATCCCTGGGAAAAGGAAATATACCCTTACTCAGGAATTGTTGATCTCATGCACCTGTTGACCTCTTGCCTGTGCTGACCAAACAGTGTTGCTCTACTGGCTGTCATGGCACTGTCCAGTCAACCCAGTGCCTGACATCCATATTTCTGAAGCAGTTTAGA
Source organism: Protopterus annectens (assembly GCF_019279795.1). NCBI lineage: Eukaryota > Metazoa > Chordata > Ceratodontiformes > Protopteridae > Protopterus > Protopterus annectens. The sequence continues at coordinate 1,356,114,126 of NC_056733.1, read as the reverse complement.
TTAAAGAAGAATAAGACTAAGGTGTGACCATGACAACTGACAAGATTCTGTGCTGCAACACTATAAAATAAGGGTACTTGTGTTCAAAAGTGGTGCAGGACATTTATAGTCCTGGCAGTATGCATAATTTTGGTGCCATGAAGGAAATGATCAGGAAAGGTTTTGAAAATGAACATAGTCTTTTACTAGTATGGTAGCAGACTAGTCTGCAAAAGGTGCAAGTAGGCATTCTTTCAAAAATATGTCACTCACAAGAAAGGGTATTAGCTATGAAGAAAGAATAAAAGTCACTAACACTCATGGCCTTGTTTGCCACTGTGAACAATCCCTGTGAATGAACAGGGCTGGCCTAATAGACAAACAAGCAGTCACCTTGCATGCTGTGCTTGGGAGGACAGACAAAGCTCTTTTAGTTGTTTTCTTCTTTTTCCTTCTCAGATGCTCAGTATCACCCAAACAACTTATTTTTCTTACATTCCTTCTGAAGAATTCTGACTGCAGTAATTATCAAATACCAATTATGATTTTTTCATTTTTTAATTAATATAACATTTATTTATTTATTTATTTATTTTACATTTGTTGACCGGGTTGGTCTAGCTGGATACATGTCCATTTTCAGTAGAGGCCCGGGGAGAAAAGCTCCACATAGAGATACATAATAGTACAATTACATAAAAGAAGTTATACAGTGTTAAGAAAAAATATTTAGGAAATGTAAGATAGTACAGTCAAAATGAACCCCCCCCCTTTTTTTTTTTTAATAGTATTCCAGTGATAATTTATGCATAAAATGCTTATAATTAGTGTACGTAGGATAGATTGTAAATATTTCATATGAAGACATGAAGGAAGGGAGGGAATGAGTTAGGGGGAGAAGAAATTAGCGTGGGTTAGTGCAGGTGCATAGCCAGTGATTATTGAGATGTGATTTTTGATGTTTTTTTAAAAAGTAGGAGAGAAGTCTGAGCTGTGATTTCGGTCAGAAGTTTATTCCATAATTTTCCTACAGAGTTAGAGAACAAGGAGTCACCTGCTGAGTTGTTTGATTTAGTAGTGTTAATCAGTAGTTTGTTTGAGGAACGTAAATTTTTGAGGTTGTTATATGGTGTGATAAGGCTAGAGAGTATAGGAGTGTTGCTAGGTTGATACAGGGTCTTGTGGGATAAAGTAAGGTGGTAAGATTGAAGCTGGTTAGGGAATTCAAGCCAGTTTAAGTGTGTAAGATTTAAGCAGTGGTGGGTTCTGAAAAGGGAGCCTGTAGCAAATCTAGCAATATTATTGTAGGAAGTTGCTAGTTTCTTGAGGATGTTTTTGGAGATATTAGTATATATGGGAGCAGCATAGAGCAGAGTGGATAAAAGGTGAGTTCGAGTTATGGCAGACCTAGCTTCTGGTGAAAGATGGTTTTTGATGCGATAGAGGGATCCTAGTTTCTTATTAATTAATTTTATTGTATTGTTTATGTGTGTCTCAAAGTTTAGGTTGTTGTCAATTGTTATACCTAGCAATTTAGTGGTAGGGTCAGGTGAGATAAGGGTACCATTATTAGAAATAAGATTTATTTGTACAGGGGAAGACTTTTGGGTTGGGGTGAAAAGTAGCAATTTAGTTTTTTTGGGATTTAGAAGAAGGCAGCGGTAGGAGAACCATTGTTCAACAGTGTTAAAGGCTTTTTGAGTAATTGACTGAAGTTCGGTTGGTGAGGAGGCAGAGCAGATTAATGTAGAGTCATCTGCATACTGAATGCAGGTGGAGTATGGGATTTCAGATTGCAGGTCATTTATGAAGATAGAAAATAAAAGTGGGCCTAAAATAGAGCCCTGTGGAATGCCGAGGGAGATTGGGCGGTGATTGGATAGTTCATTTTGCCAGAGTACGGCTTGCTGACGATTGCCAAGGTAAGATGTAAACCATTTTAAAGATAGAGAATCCAAGGAGAGAGACTTAAGGGTGTGGAGTAGAAGTTGATGGTTGACCATATCAAAAGCTTTGGATAGGTCAATGAAAACTGCGGATGATAGTCTATTGTTATTATGGTTGTTGTTGATACAGTTTGTGAATGATAGCAGGGCAGTGGTAGTACTATGAAAAGGTCTAAAGCCATGTTGGCAGTTGGCAAGTAGGTTATTTATAAGAAGGTGATTGAGTATCTGCTTGTGAATGCATTTTTCCAAAATTTTAGCTATAGAGGATAGTAAAGCTATGGGACGATAGTTGGAGAAGTCATTGGAAATTCCACCTTTATGTAAAGGGATGATATGTGAGATTTTCCAGATTGATGGTACTTCACCTTCTTTTATAGATCTGTTTATCAGAATGGAAATAGGGTAGGCTAGGGCTTTAGCACCTTTTTGCAAGAATTCTGCTGGGAGTTTATCTGCAGATGGGGAGGTTGGTTTTAACTTTTGGAGAAGGGAGGAGATGTAAGACGTGGATACTGGTTGGGGGTGAAATTGTGGGGGTGGATTATGAGAAGATGTGGGCAAGTTAGATATATCAAGTGATAGGTGCCTAGCTAGAGTTTGAATGGTTTCTGTGAAGAAAGAGTTGAAGGCATTGGCAGTTTCTTTTGGATTATTGGGGTTAGATCCTTGGGGACTGGGTGTGATTGATTGGTCTGGGTAGAGAAGATTATTAATACTAGCCCAGATTTTTTTAGGTTGTCTGGTAGAGGATTGTTGTAATTGTAGATAGTAATTCTTTTTATCTAGCAGGATGGCTCTTTTAGTACTGTTTCTGTGTTCTCTAAAGGTTTGATGGTCTGACGGATTCTTGGAAGTCCGCCATTTTGCTCAATATTTATTTCTAAGTAGGATTTTCTGTTTAGTAGTAATAGTAAGCCATGGGGCTGGTTTAGCTATGATTCTGATAGAACGGGTTGGAGCATGATGATCCAAGATAGCCAAGAATGTAGAATTAAAGTATTCCACGGCATTGTTGAGAGGGAGAGTTTTTAGTGGAGACCAATTACATTGATTAAGTTCTGCTTGGAAAAGTTCTAGGTTGAAATGGTTTTTGAGCGTATTGTTCGGAAAGTGTTTGGGAATGTTATGTTGGTTTTATGTCTAATAATATATGTCAGACAATGGTCACTAAGGTCATCAGGAAGGATGCCTGTTGTGTAGGTTTGCTGTGGGGTATTAGTATCCAGTCTAAGGTGGTTGCCTTGTTATTGATTTTATTGGTTCTGGTATGGTGATTAATTAGTTGTGAGTAGCCATACAGGTTAATGTGGGTGGTGGGATTTATATTTGTGCAAGAGTTCCAGTCAATGTTAAAGTCCCCAAGAATAATGGTTTCTTGTGGGATATTACTAGTGAGCCAGCTAAGAATGTCTTCTAATATATTGCAGTTGTTCCCAGGGGGGAGATAGACACAGATGATATTTATGGCTTTACTAGTATTTAGCTGCAGTTTGGAGATTATTATTTCTGCACTAGCCTTAGTAGGTAAGTTAAGGTTAAGTGTACTGACTTGTAGCTCAGTTTTATAGAGGATTGCTACTCCACCTCCTTTTTTGGAAGTACGGTCGAGTCTAATAATATTATAGCCAGGTGTGGAGATTTCAATGTCTTTAATGGAAGGTTTTAGCCATGTTTCTGATAAACATAGGATATCAAATGGCTGAGTCTGTAAGAGAGCATGGAGTTGAGTAACTTTGTTGCATATGCTGCGTATGTTCAGGTGAGCAATAGAGAGTGAGTTGGTAGGTTTGGGAGGAGGAGGTTTTATAGTATTATTGTGGTTTATAACTGTTGTGGGAGGTGGATTATTTGGTCCTGGGTTAGGGTGAATATCACCATCTAATAGAGATAGAAGGGTTGCTATAGGTTTAGGGTGAACTGGTTTGTTGTGGAAATCAAATAGTTTTCTAGTTTTTGGGGAAGAGAAGTTGATGTGAGTAATTCAATGATATTTTGGTAATTGGTAGCAAGGTATATAAGGGATATTTAGCCAGAAATGAGACACAGGTTTTGTTTGCAATGAGGTATGTTTGGAAAGTAGTAGGAAAGGGTTATTGGGAGAGTGTTCAAATGAGGTAAGAAGGTAGGTAGAGGCTAGAGAGGGTAATAGGAGTAACCAAATTAAAGTTTGATTTTTGTGGGGGATTGTAGGGATATACATTTTTAAGGATGGTGATTTGAGTGGATCAGTGATAGTTTGGGAAAGGAATTTGGGTAAGGTAGAGAGAAAGGTGTAAGGAGAAGTGATTAGGGATAGATAGTGTGGGCAGGTTTTAGAGGAAAAGGGGGTGGGTGTAGTAATTATTTGGTTATGTAATGGGAGTAATTTTGATGGGGTGTGGTCTGTAGGTGGAATAAGTTTAGGAGCACAGGGGGTGGGTGGGATTTGGAGGTAAGGTAGGGGAGCGGAGTGAGCCTGAAGGGTGAACGGAGTGGAATCAGACAAGAGAGAGTTCTGCCAAGGAAGACAATCAGTGAGTTTGAAGAAAAATTCAGCAGGTAAGCTTGGTAAAATTGAAGTTTGAGAGGGACAGAATGTTAGAAAGAAGTGGCTGGTAGGAAGAGATAAAGGCTGTTAGAGAGATAGTAGGTAAGAAGGATGCTAAGAGGGAAGGTAAAGACACAGTGGAAAAGCAGGGGCTAATGGGCTATAGGTAGGAATAGCAGGTTTGTATCAAATTGGTAGGAATAGCATATAGAGTGACGCCATCTAGTGTTCAGGAATATAGATGCAAGAGCAAGGCCTTCTTTAGGTGATGGCAGGATAAGGGAAGCATAAAAGTGGGACAGAAGGAAAGATAGGACACGTATTAGAATTAGAGAAACGTGCAGGGGATTAAAGTAAGTGGGGGGGGTTGACTGCTGACTACCTAGACTTGGAAGCTTAGGCTAACCTAGCAGAAGCTAGGTAATTAATCAGGTTACAAAAGTGACATTAGTTATCTGTGTACATACTTTCACTGGTTTAAAGTAAGGGAAAGTTTCTCTGGGAGCCCGTAACTACTTCCTGAGATGGATTAATTTCAGTGGCGACCAGCAGATAACATTCAGTTGTTTTCTGTAGGGGCAAAATGATGTACAAAGCTAGTGAAATGTAGAAGGAGAGAAAAGAGAGAAAAAAGGGGGTAAGGCATACAGTACATACAACAAGCGGTAGGTTAAAAACAGCATACAATATTACATTCAGAGAGTATTAGTTGTTGGATAAAAAATACAACTGTACTCTAGGTTATAAACCAGTAACTGATATGGAAAAAAAAGGGTTACATTTGCTAATAAGTAACAGACAACATTTTCAGACAGACAAAGTAAAAAAATCTCACTTTCAGTTTCTATGCCTCTAATAATGGAAACAGAGTGCTGAGAATTTACACTACCAACTAACTGAATAATTAGATATCTTAAACACAGTATTAAGGGAAATGTATCCCACTCTACACAAACGGGGAATATAACTTTTAAAACATTATACATTTATTGCTGCCGATTGAAGGATGTCCCTGTGGTAAGTCATATAGTGCGCTAAGCTGAAACAGTAAAGTCATCTAGGGTCAACGTTCCATGGGATAAATTATAACGCATGCTAAGACACACTTAGTAACAAAGTTAGTTTAAATGGAGGAGGACTTAGTTATGGTCAATGGGGCCAGGTAGCTTTGAGAGCTAGGTTGGTACAGTGCTGAGGGTCTTGTAGCAATGCGTACTGATTATATTTAAGTACTACTAAAAACTAGGTTAGAAAAGAGCTGTATTACTGCCTCACACGGAGTGCACTGATTTAGAGCTGTATGACACTGTACAAAATTTGGGTTAGTTTTAAACTTGGATCAAATGCTAGTGCCTGGGTTGTGTGTCTCCGGCCAGAATAACTAAGTAAAATTGCAATGCCGCACTTAAAAAAGCTCTTTAGAGCTGTGTGACGCTGTTCGTCATTTGACGAGTCAATTTAACTTGGTAGAAAGGGCGCGAAGCAGCACTGAGCACCTCAGAGCAGTGAAATTAGGGTAAATAATAATGGATCGCTCCAAATGCACAGTATATAGCTGTGCGAAGCGATGCAATGTAAATAATACAGGATCGCACAGAGTGCACATTATAGAGCTGTGCGGTGCACTTATAGCATATATTCTTGGTTAAAAATATGTAATGTTATGAATACCTCCGACCATTAATAGCTAAGTAAATATACATGGCACACGAAAAAAATATACTCTATAGAGCTATGTGGCGGTGTTCAGCATTTGCCAAAAAAAGTTAGACATGGCTGAAAGGGTGTGTAGCAATGCTAAGCACCTCAAGGTAAGTAAAATACTTTAAATAAAAATGGATTACACAGTAGGCAGAATGTAGAGCTGTGAGATGCTCATATAGCTGTTATATTTGTGTAAAAGTACTTGCGACAGCACAGCGTATAAATAATAATGGATTACACAGTAGGCAAAATGCAGAACTGTGTAATCCACATATAGCAATTATATTTTGGTATGAGAACTTGCGAAAGCACAGCGTGTCACTGGCAAGTATTACAAAAGTAAAATGTTAGCGCCACTTATAAAATAGATGCTTTAGAGCTCTGTAGCACTGTTCGGCATTTGCCGAAACAATAGAAATGAGTGTGAAAATAATCAATCCTGCAATCAAATCAAGGGCAGATAGTTCACTGAGATGCAACTAATCATTAGTCGTAAACGGCAAGAAAAGCAATATCTTTACAGGGCAGACTTAATATCTTACATATCCAAGGTAGAGACACAAATACAGTAATGTGCCATACCAGCAAGCAAGCAGACCTTCAGTAGCTACTAACACGTGTTGAACGCTGAAAGCGTTCTCAGCAAAACATCAGAATACATTTTACAAATAAGTAATAGTCATACCAACGATTACAACTGATAAAACAGTAAAGCAAACTATTTAGATCGTAGATAATGAGCAGAACAAAGCTTTAGTTACCTTACTATAATTAAGCCCCAAGGTAAGGAGCACAGCAGCCAAGTACAGGGTTGGAAGGAAAGATGGCGATCCTTAAAGTGTAGGGTATATTTATAAGGTAGGGAGGATCAAAGGGGCTAGGTGGGAGGGTATATAGACCAAAGACAGGTAAGGGCTAAGATACGCGAGATAAGAAGTAGGGATAGAAGTGAGATGGGTAGTAATAGTAAAGGGGGAGGAGAGTAGTGCCTGAGACCGAAGTCTAAGAGGGAGATAGGACTCACAGTTTGTAGTACTCTGAGGGTAAAGTGGGGAGAATATACGCAGTGACTGGGTTACGAGATGATCTGTTGTAAGATAGATAGGTGGAAAAGACAACAAGAAATCAGAGACAAGAGAGAGTTCTGCCAGGAAGACAATCAGTGAGGTTGAAGAAAAATTCAGCAGGTAAGTTTGGTAAAGTTGAAGTTTGAGAGGGACAGAATGTTAGAAAGAAGTGGCTGGTAGGAAGATATAAAGGCTGTTAGAGAGATAATAGGTAAGAAGGATGCTAAGAGGGAAGGTAAAGACACAGTGGAAAAGCAGGGGCCAGTGTGCTATAGGTAGGAATAACAGGTTTGTATCAAATTGGTAGGAATAGCATATAGAGTGACGCCACCTAGTGGTCAGGAATATAGATGCAAGAGCAAGGCCTTCTTTAGGTAATGGCAAGATAAGGGAAGGATAAAAGTAGGACAGAAGGAAAGATAGGACACGTATTAGAGTTAGGGAAACGTGCAGGAGATTAAAGTAAGTGGGGGGGGGTTGACTGCTGACTACCTAGACTTGGAAGCTTAGGCTAACCTAGCAGAAGCTAGGTAATTAATCAGGTTACAAAAGTGACATTAGTTATTTGCGTACATACTTTCACTGGTTTAAAGTAAGGGAAAGTTTCTCTGGGAGCCCTTAACTACTTCCTGAGATGGATTAATTTCAGTGGCAACCAGCAGATAGCATTCAGTTGTTTGCTGTAGGGGCAAAATGATGTACAAAGCTAGTGAAATGTAGAAGGAGAGAAAAGAGAGAAAAAAAAAGGGGGTAAGGCATACAGTACATACAACAAGCAGTAGGTTAAAAACAGCATACAATATTACATTCAGAGAGTATTAGTTGTTGAATAAAACATACAACTGTACTCTAGGTTACAAACCAGTGACAGATATGGAAAAAAGGGTTGCATTTGCTAATAAGTAACAGACAACATTTTCAGACAGACAAAGTAAAAAAATCTCACGTTCAGTTTCTATGCCTCTAATAATGGAAACAGAGTGCAGAGAATTTACACTACCAACTAACTGGATAATCAGATATCTTAAACACAGTATTAAGAGAAATGTATCCCACTCTACACAAACGGGGAATATAACTTTTAAAACATTATACATTTATTGCTGCGGATAGAAGGATGTTCCTGTGGTAAGTCATATAGTGCGGTAAGCTGAAACAGTAAACTCATCTAGGGTCAACGTTCCATGGGATAAATTATAACGCATGCTAAGACACACTTAGCAACAAAGTTAGTTAAAATGGAGGAGGACTTAGTAAGGTCAATGGGGCCAGGTAGCTTTGAGAGCTAGGTCGGTACAGTGCTGAGGGTCTTATAGCAATGCATATTGATCATATTTAAGTACTACTAACAACTAGGTTAGAAAAGAGCAGTATTACTGCCTCACACGGAGTGCACTGTTTTAGAGCTGTATGACACTGTACAAGATTTGGGTTAGTTTTAAACGTGGATAAAATGCTAGTGCCTGGGTTGTGAGTCTCCGGCCAGAATAACTAAGTAAAATTGCAATGCCGCAATTAAAAAAGCTCTGTAGAGCTGTGTGACGCTGTTCGTCGTTTGACGAGTCAATTTATCTTGGTAGAAAGGGTGCGAAGGAGCAGTGAGCGCCTCAGAGCAGTGAAATTAGGGTAAATAATAATGGATCGCTCCGAATGCACAGAGTATGGCTGTGCGAAGCGATGCAATGTAAATAATACAGGATCGCACAGAGTACACAATATAGAGCTGTGCGGTGCACTTATAGCAAATATCCTTGGTTAAAAATACATAATGTTAAGAATACCTCCGACCATTAATAGCTAAGTAAATATACATGGGACACGAAAAAATTATACTCTATAGAGCTATGTGGCGGTGTTCAGCATATGCCGAAAACAGTAAGACATTGCTGAAAGGGTGCGTAGCAATGCAAAGCACCTCAAGGCAAGTAAAATACTTTAAATAAAAATGGAGTACACAGTAGGCAGACTGTAGAGCTATGAGATGCTCATATAGCTGTTATATCTGTGTAAAAGTACTTGCGACAGCACAGCGTATAAATAATAATGGATTACACAGTAGGCAAAATTTAGAGCTGTGTAATCCACATATAGCAATTATATTTTGGTATGAGAACTTGCGAAAGCACAGCGTGTCACTGGCAAGTATTACAAAAGTAAAATGTTAGCGCCACTTATAAAATAGATGCTTTAGAGCTCTGTAGCACTGTTCGGCATTTGCCGAAACAATAGAAATGAGTGTGAAAATAATCAATCCTGCAATCAAATCAAGGGCAGATAGTTCACTGAGATGCAACTAATCATTAGTCGTAAACGGCAAGAAAAGCAATATCTTTACAGGGCAGACTTAATATCTTACATATCCAAGGTAGAGACACAAATACAGTAATGTGCCATACCAGCAAGCAAGCAGACCTTCAGTAGCTACTAACACGTGTTGAACGCTGAAAGCGTTCTCAGCAAAACATCAGAATACATTTTACAAATAAGTAATAGTCATACCAACGATTACAACTGATAAAACAGTAAAGCAAACTATTTAGATAGTAGACAATGAGCAGAACAAAGCTTTAGTTACCTTACTATAATTAAGCCCCAAGGTAAGGAGCACAGCAGCCAAGTACAGGGGTGGAAGGAAAGATGGCGATCCTTAAAGTGTAGGGTATATTTATAAGGTAGGGAGGATCAAAGGGGCTAGGTGGGAGGGTATATAGACCAAAGACAGGTAAGGGCTAAGATACGCGAGATAAGAAGTAGGGATAGAAGTGAGATGGGTAGTAATAGTAAAGGGGGAGGAGAGTAGTGCCTGAGACCGAAGTCTAAGAGGGAGATAGGACTCACAGTTTGTAGTACTCTGAGGGTAAAGTGGGGAGAATATACGCAGTGATAGGGTTGGGGGATGATCTGTTGTAAGATAGATAGGTGGAAAAGACAACAAGAAATCAGAGACAAGAGAGAGTTCTGCCAGGAAGACAATCAGTGAGGTTGAAGAAAAATTCAGCAGGTAAGTTTGGTAAAGTTGAAGTTTGAGAGGGACAGAATGTTAGAAAGAAGTGGCTGGTAGGAAGAGTTAAAGGCTGTTAGAGAGATAATAGGTAAGAAGGATGCTAAGAGGGAAGGTAAAGACACAGTGGAAAAGCAGGGGCCAGTGTGCTATAGGTAGGAATAACAGGTTTGTATCAAATTGGTAGGAATAGCATATAGAGTGACGCCACCTAGTGGTCAGGAATATAGATGCAAGAGCAAGGCCTTCTTTAGGTAATGGCAAGATAAGGGAAGGATAAAAGTAGGACAGAAGGAAAGATAGGACACGTATTAGAGTTAGGGAAACGTGCAGGAGATTAAAGTAAGTGGGGGGGGGGTTGACTGCTGACTACCTAGACTTGGAAGCTTAGGCTAACCTAGCAGAAGCTAGGTAATTAATCAGGTTACAAAAGTGACATTAGTTATTTGCGTACATACTTTCACTGGTTTAAAGTAAGGGAAAGTTTCTCTGGGAGCCCGTAACTACTTCCTGAGATGTATTAATTTCAGTGGCGACCAGCAGATAGCATTCAGTTGTTTGCTGTAGGGGCAAAATGATGTACAAAGCTAGTGAAATGTAGAAGGAGAGAAAAGAGAGAAAAAAAAAGGGGGTAAGGCATACAGTACATACAACAAGCAGTAGGTTAAAAACAGCATACAATATTACATTCAGAGAGTATTAGTTGTTGAATAAAACATACAACTGTACTCTAGGTTACAAACCAGTGACAGATATGGAAAAAAGGGTTGCATTTGCTAATAAGTAACAGACAACATTTTCAGACAGACAAAGTAAAAAAATCTCACGTTCAGTTTCTATGCCTCTAATAATGGAAACAGAGTGCAGAGAATTTACACTACCAACTAACTGGATAATCAGATATCTTAAACACAGTATTAAGGGAAATGTATCCCACTCTACACAAACGGGGAATATAACTTTTAAAACATTATACATTTATTGCTGCGGATAGAAGGATGTTCCTGTGGTAAGTCATATAGTGCGGTAAGCTGAAACAGTAAACTCATCTAGGGTCAACGTTCCATGGGATAAATTATAACGCATGCTAAGACACACTTAGCAACAAAGTTAGTTAAAATGGAGGAGGACTTAGTAAGGTCAATGGGGCCAGGTAGCTTTGAGAGCTAGGTCGGTACAGTGCTGAGGGTCTTATAGCAATGCATATTGATCATATTTAAGTACTACTAACAACTAGGTTAGAAAAGAGCAGTATTACTGCCTCACACGGAGTGCACTGTTTTAGAGCTGTATGACACTGTACAAGATTTGGGTTAGTTTTAAACGTGGATAAAATGCTAGTGCCTGGGTTGTGAGTCTCCGGCCAGAATAACTAAGTAAAATTGCAATGCCGCAATTAAAAAAGCTCTGTAGAGCTGTGTGACGCTGTTCGTCGTTTGACGAGTCAATTTATCTTGGTAGAAAGGGTGCGAAGGAGCAGTGAGCGCCTCAGAGCAGTGAAATTAGGGTAAATAATAATGGATCGCTCCGAATGCACAGAGTATGGCTGTGCGAAGCGATGCAATGTAAATAATACAGGATCGCACAGAGTGCACATTATAGAGCTGTGCGGTGCACTTATAGCAAATATCCTTGGTTAAAAATACATAATGTTAAGAATACCTCCGACCATTAATAGCTAAGTAAATATACATGGGACACGAAAAAATTATACTCTATAGAGCTATGTGGCGGTGTTCAGCATATGCCGAAAACAGTAAGACATTGCTGAAAGGGTGCGTAGCAATGCAAAGCACCTCAAGGTAAGTAAAATACTTTAAATAAAAATGGATTACACAGTAGGCAGAATGTAGAGCTGTGAGATGCTCATATAGCTGTTATATCTGTGTAAAAGTACTTGCGACAGCACAGCATATAAATAATAATGGATTACACAGTAGGCAAAATTTAGAGCTGTGTAATCCACATATAGCAATTATATTTTGGTATGAGAACTTGCGACAGCACAGCGTGTCACTGGCAAGTATTAGATAAGTAAAATGTTAGTACCACTTATAAAATAGATGCTTTAGAGCTCTGTAGCACTGTTCGGCATTTGCCGAAACAATAGAAATGAGTGTGAAAATAATCAATCCTGCAATCAAATCAAGGGCAGATAGTTCACTGAGATGCAACTAATCATTAGTCGTAAACGGCAAGAAAAGCAATATCTTTACAGGGCAGACTTAATATCTTACATATCCAAGGTAGAGACACAAATACAGTAATGTGCCATACCAGCAAGCAAGCAGACCTTCAGTAGCTACTAACACGTGTTGAACGCTGAAAGCGTTCTCAGCAAAACATCAGAATACATTTTACAAATAAGTAATAGTCATACCAACGATTACAACTGATAAAACAGTAAAGCAAACTATTTAGATTGTAGATAATGAGCAGAACAAAGCTTTAGTTACCTTACTATAATTAAGCCCCAAGGTAAGGAGCACAGCAGCCAAGTACAGGGTTGGAAGGAAAGATGGCGATCCTTAAAGTGTAGGGTATATTTATAAGGTAGGGAGGATCAAAGGGGCTAGGTGGGAGGGTATATAGACCAAAGACAGGTAAGGGCTAAGATACGCGAGATAAGAAGTAGGGATAGAAGTGAGATGGGTAGTAATAGTAAAGGGGGAGGAGAGTAGTGCCTGAGACCGAAGTCTAAGAGGGAGATAGGACTCACAGTTTGTAGTACTCTGAGGGTAAAGTGGGGAGAACATACGCGGTGACTGGGTTGGGGATGATCTGTTGTAAGATAGATAGGTGGAAAAGACAACAAGAAATCAGAGACAAGAGAGAGTTCTGCCAGGAAGACAATCAGTGAGGTTGAAGAAAAATTCAGCAGGTAAGTTTGGTAAAGTTGAAGTTTGAGAGGGACAGAATGTTAGAAAGAAGTGGCTGGTAGGAAGATATAAAGGCTGTTAGAGAGATAATAGGTAAGAAGGATGCTAAGAGGGAAGGTAAAGACACAGTGGAAAAGCAGGGGCCAGTGTGCTATAGGTAGGAATAACAGGTTTGTATCAAATTGGTAGGAATAGCATATAGAGTCTCGCCACCTAGTGGTCAGGAATATAGATGCAAGAGCAAGGCCTTCTTTAGGTAATGGCAAGATAAGGGAAGGATAAAAGTAGGACAGAAGGAAAGATAGGACACGTATTAGAGTTAGGGAAACGTGCAGGAGATTAAAGTAAGTGGGGGGGGGGGTTGACTGCTGACTACCTAGACTTGGAAGCTTAGGCTAACCTAGCAGAAGCTAGGTAATTAATCAGGTTACAAAAGTGACATTAGTTATTTGCGTACATACTTTCACTGGTTTAAAGTAAGGGAAAGTTTCTCTGGGAGCCCGTAACTACTTCCTGAGATGTATTAATTTCAGTGGCGACCAGCAGATAGCATTCAGTTGTTTGCTGTAGGGGCAAAATGATGTACAAAGCTAGTGAAATGTAGAAGGAGAGAAAAGAGAGAAAAAAAAAGGGGGTAAGGCATACAGTACATACAACAAGCAGTAGGTTAAAAACAGCATACAATATTACATTCAGAGAGTATTAGTCGTTGAATAAAAAATAAAACTGTACTCTAGGTTACAAACCAGTAAATGATATGGAAAAAAAGGGTTACATTTGCTAATAAGTAACTGACAACATTTTCAGACAGACAAAGTAAAAAAATCTCACTTTCAGTTTCTATGCCTCTAATAATGGAAACAGAGTGCAGAGAATTTACACTACCAACTAACTGGATAATCAGATATCTTAAACACAGTATTAAGAGAAATGTATCCCACTCTACACAAACGGGGAATATAACTTTTAAAACATTATACATTTATTGCTGCGGATAGAAGGATGTTCCTGTGGTAAGTCATATAGTGCGGTAAGCTGAAACAGTAAAGTCATCTAGGGTCAACATTCCATGGGATAAATTATAACACATGCTAAGACACACTTAGTAACAAAGTTAGTTTAAATGGAGGAGGACTTAGTTATGGTCAATGGGGCCAGGTAGCTTTGAGAGCTAGGTCGGTGCAGTGCTGAGGGTCTTGTAGCAATGCATATTGATTATATTTAAGTACTACTAAAAACTAGGTTAGAAAAGAGCAGTATTACTGCCTCACATGGAGCGCACTGATTTAGAGCTGTATGACACTGTACAAAATTTGGGTTAGTTTTAAACTTGGATAAAATGCTACTGCCTGGGTTGTGTGTCTCCGGCCAGAATAACTAAGTAAAATTGCAATGCCGCATTAAAAAAAGCTCTTTAGAGCTGTGTGACGCTGTTCGTCATTTGAACGGTCAATTTAACTTGGTAGAAAGGGCGCAAAGCAGCACTGAGCGACTCAGAGCAGTGAAATTAGGGTAAATAATAATGGATCACTCCGAATGCAGAGTATATAGCTGTGCAAAGCGATGCAATGTAAATAATACAGGATCGCACAGAGTGCACAATATAGAGCTGTGCGGTGCACTTATAGCATATATTCTTGGTTAAAAATATGTAATGTTATGAATACCTCTGACCATTAATAGCTAAGTAAATATACATAGCACATGAAAAAAATATACTCTATAGAGCTATGTGGCGGTGTTCTGCATTTGCCGAAAAAAGTTAGACATGGCTGAAAGGGTGTGTAGCAATGCTAAGCACCTCAAGGCAAGTAAAATAGTTTAAATAAAAATGGATTACACAGTAGGCAGAATGTAGAGCTGTGAGATGCTCATATACTGTTATATTTGTGTAAAAGTTCTTGCGACAGCACAGCGTATAAATAATAATGGATTACACAGTAGGCAAAATGTAGAACTGTGTAATCCACATATAGCATTTATATTTTGGTATGAGAACTTGCGACAGCAGAGCGTGTCACTGGCAAGTATTAGATAAGTAAAATGTTAGCACCACTTAAAAAATAGATGCTTTAGAGCTCTGTGGCACTCTTCGGCATTTGCTGAAACAATAGAAATGAGTGAGAAAATAATCAATCCTGCAATCAAATCAAGGACAGATAATCCACTGAGATGCAACTAATCATTAGCCGTAAAAGGCAAGAAAAGCAATATCTTTACAGGGCAGACTTAATATCTTACATATCCAAGGTAGAGAGACAAATACAGTAATGTGCCATACCAGCAAGCAAGCAGACCTTCAGTAGCTAATAACATGTGTTGAACGCTGAAAGCGTTCTCAGCAAAACATCAGAATACATTTTACAAATATGTAATAGTCATACCAACGGTTACAACTGATAAAACAGTAAAGCAAACTATTTAGAAAGTAGACAATGAGCAGAACAAAGCTTTAGTTACCTTACTAGAATTAAGCCCCAAGGTAAGGAGCACAGCAGCCAAGTACAGAGGTAGAAGGAAAGATGTCGACCCTTAAAGTGTAGGGTATATTTATAAGGTAGGGAGGATCAAAGGAGCTAAGGGGGAGGGTATATAGACCAAAGACAGGTAAGGGCTAAGATACGCGAGTTAAGAAGTAGGGATAGAAGTGAGATGGGTAGTAATAGTAAAGGGGGAGGAGCGTAGTGCCTGAGACCGAAGTCTAGGAGGGAGATACGACTCACAGCTTGTAGTACTTTGAGGGTAAAGTGGGGAGAATATACGCGGTTATTGGGTTGGGGGATGATCTGGTGTAAGATAGATAGGTGGAAAAAACAACAAGAAATCAGACACAAGAGAGAGTTCTGCCAAGGAAGACAATCAGTGAGGTTGAAGAAAAATTCAGCAGGTAAGTTTGGTAAAATTGAAGTTTGAGAGGGACAGAACATTAGAAAGTGGCTGGTAGGAAGAGATAAAGGCTGTTAGAGAGATAGTAGGTAAGAAGGATGCTAAGAGGGAAGGTAAAGACACAGTGGAAAAGCAGGGGCCAATGTGCTATAGGTAGGAATAGCAGGTTTGTATCAAATTGGTAGGAATAGCATATAGAGTGATGCCACCTAGTGGTCAGGAATATAGATGCAAGAGCAAGGCCTTCTTTAGGTGATGGCAGGATAAGGGAAGGATAAAAGTGGGACAGAAGGAAAGATAGGACACGTATTAGAATTAGGGAAACGTGCAGGAGATTAAAGTAAGTGGGGGGGGGGGGTTGACTGCTGACTACCTAGCCTTGGAAGCTTAGGCTAACCTAGCAGAAGCTAGGTAATTAATCAGGTTACAAAAGTGACATTAGTTATCTGCGTACATACTTTCTCTGGTTTAAAGTAAGGGAAAGTTTCTCTGGGAGCCCGTAACTACTTCCTGAGATGGATTAATTTCAGTGGCGACCAGCAGATAACATTCAGTTGTTTGCTGTAGGGGCAAAATGATGTACAAAGCACGTGAAATGTAGAAGGAGAGAAAAGAGAGAAAAAAAGGGGGTAAGTCATACAGTACATACAACAAGCGGTAGGTTAAAAACAGCATACAATATTACATTCAGAGAGTATTAGTTGTTGAATAAAAAATACAACTGTACTCTAGGCTACAAACCAATTACTGATATGGAAAAAAAAGGGTTACATTTGCTAATAAGTAACAGACAACATTTTCAGACAGACAAAGTAAAAAAATCTCACTTTCAGTTTCTATGCCTCTAATGATGGAAACAGAGTGCTGAGAATTTACACTACCAACTAACTGGATAATTAGATATCTTAAACACAGTATTAAGGGAAATGTATCCCACTCTACACAAACGGGGAATATAACTTTTAAAACATTATACATTTATTGCTGCCGATTGAAGGATGTCCCTGTGGTAAGTCATATAGTGCGCTAAGCTGAAACAGTAAAGTCATCTAGGGTCAACGTTCCATGGTATAAATTATAACGCATGCTAAGACACACTTAGTAACAAAGTTAGTTTAAATGGAGGAGGACTTAGTTATGGTCAGTGAGGCCAGGTAGCTTTGAGAGCTAGGTCGGTTCAGTGCTGAGGGTCTTGTAGCAATGCATATTGATTATATTTAAGTACTACTAAAAACTAGGTTAGAAAAGAGCAGTATTACTGCCTCACACGGAGTGCACTGATTTAGAGCTGTATGACACTGTACAAAATTTGGGTTAGTTTTAAACTTGGATAAAATGCTAGTGCCTGGGTTGTGTGTCTCTGGCCAGAATAACTAAGTAAAATTGCAATGCCGCACTTAAAAAAGCTCTTTAGAGCTGTGTGACGCTGTTCGTCATTTGACGAGTCAATTTAACTTGGTAGAAAGGGCGCGAAGCAGCACTGAGCACCTCAGAGCAGTGAAATTAGGGTAAATAATGATGGATCACTCCGAATGCACAGTATATAGCTGTGCGAAGCGATGCAATGTAAATAATACAGGAACGCACAGAGCGCACAATATAGAGCTGTGCGGTGCACTTATAGCATATATTCTTGGTTAAAAATATGTAAAGTTATGAATACCTCCGACCATTAATAGCTAAGTAAATATACATGGCACACGAAAAAAATATACTCTATAGAGCTATGTGGAGGTGTTCGGCATTTGCCAAAAAAAAGTTAGACATGGCTGAAAGGGTGCGTAGCAATGCTAAGCACCTCAAGGCAAGTAAAATACTTTAAATAAAAATGGATTACACAGTAGGCAGAATGTAGAGCTGTGAGATGCTCATATAGCTGTTATATTTGTGTAAAAGTACTTGCGACAGCACAGCGTATAAATAATAATGGATTACACAGTAGGCAAAATGTTGAACTGTGTAATCCACATATAGCATTTATATTTTGGTAAGAGAACTTGCGACAGCACAGCGTGTCACTGGCAAGTATTAGATAAGTAAAATGTTAGCGCCACTTATAAAATAGATGCTTTAGAGCTCTGTGGCACTGTTCGGCATTTGCTGAAACAATAGAAATGAGTGAGAAAATAATCAATCCTGCAATCAAATCAAGGACAGATAATCCATTGAGATGCAACTAATAATTAGCCGTAAAAGGCAAGAAAAGCAATATCTTTACAGGGCAGATTTAATATCTTACATATCCAAGGTAGTGAGACAAATACAGTAATGTGCCATACCAGCAAGCAAGCAGAACTTTAGTAGCTAGTAACACGTGTTGAACGCTGAAAGCATTCTCAGCAAAACATCAGAATACATTTTACAAATATGTAATAGTCATACCAACGGTTACAACTGATAAAACAGTAAAGCAAACTATTTAGATAGTAGACAATGAGCAGAACAAAGCTTTAGTTACCTTACTATAATTAAGCCCCAAGGTAAGGAGCACAGCAGCCAAGTACAGGGGTAGAAGGAAAGATGGCGACCTTTAAAGTGTAGGGTATATTTATAAGGTAGGGAGGATCAAAGGGGCTAAGGGGGATGGTATATAGACCAAAGACAGGTAAGGGCTAAGATACGCGAGATAAGAAGTAGGGATAGAAGTGAGATGGGTAGTAATAGTAAAGGGGGGGGAGCGTAGACCCTGAGACCGAAGTCTAGGAGGGAGATACGACTCACAGTTTCTATTACTTTGAGGGTAAAGTGGGGAGAATATACGCGGTTATAGGGTTGGGGGATGATCTGGTGTAAGATAGATAGGTGGAAAAGACAACAAGAAATCAGACACAAGAGAGAGTTCTGCCAAGGAAGACAATCAGTGAGGTTGAAGAAAAATTCAGCAGGTAAGTTTGGTAAAATTGAAGTTTGAGAGGGACAGAATGTTAGAAAGAAGTGGCTGGTAGGAAGAGATAAAGGCTGTTAGAGAGATAGTAGGTAAGAAGGATGCTAAGAGGGAAGGTAAAGACACAGTGGAAATGCAGGGGCCAATGTGCTATAGGTAGGAATAGCAGGTTTGTATCAAATTGGTAGGAATAGCATATAGAGTGATGCCACCTAGTGGTCAGGAATATAGATGCAAGAGCAAGGCCTTATTTAGGTGATGGCAGGATAAGGGAAGGATAAAAGTGGGACAGAAGGAAAGATAGGACACGTATTAGAATTAGGGAAACGTGCAGGAGATTAAAGTAAGTGGGGGGGGGTTGACTGCTGACTACCTAGACTTGGAAGCTTAGGCTAACCTAGCAGAAGCTAGGTAATTAATCAGGTTACAAAAGTGACATTAGTTATCTGCGTACATACTTTCACTGGTTTAAAGTAAGGGAAAGTTTCTCTGGGAGCCCGTAACTACTTCCTGAGATGGATTAATTTCAGTGGCGACCAGCAGATAACATTCAGTTGTTTGCTGTAGGGGCAAAATGATGTACAAAGCACGTGAAATGTAGAAGGAGAGAAAAGAGAGAAAAAAAAGGGGGTAAGGCATACAGTACATACAACAAGCGGTAGGTTAAAAACAGCATACAATATTACATTCAGAGAGTATTAGTTGTTGAATAAAAAATACAACTGTACTCTAGGCTACAAACCAGTAACTGATATGGAAAAAAAAGGGTTACATTTGCTAATAAGTAACAGACAAAGTAAAAAAATCTCACTTTCAGTTTCTATGCCTCTAATAATGGAAACAGAGTGCTGAGAATTTACACTACCCACTAACTGGATAATTAGATATCTTAAAAACAGTATTAAGGGAAATGTATCCCACTCTACACAAACGGGGAATATAACTTTTAAAACATTATACATTTATTGCTGCCAATTGAAGGATGTCCCTGTGGTAAGTCATATAGTGCACTAAGCTGAAACAGTAAAGTCATCTAGGGTCAACGTTCCATGGGATAAATTATAACGCATGCTAAGACACACTTAGTAACAAAGTTAGTTTAAATGGAGGAGGACTTAGTTATGGTCAATGGGGCCAGGTAGCTTTGAGAGCTAGGTCGGTACAGTGCTGATGGTCTTGTAGCAATGCATATTGATTATATTTAAGTACTACTAAAAACTAGGTTAGAAAAGAGCAGTATTACTGCCTCACACGGAGTGCACTGATTCAGAGCTGTATGACACTGTACAAAATTTGGGTTAGTTTTAAACTTGGATAAAATGCTAGTGCCTGGGTTGTGTGTCTCCGGCCAGAATAACTAAGTAAAATTGCAATGCCGCACTTAAAAAAGCTCTTTAGAGCTGTGTGACGCTGTTCATCGTTTGACGAGTCAATTTAACTTGGTAGAAAGGGCGCGAAGCAGCACTGAGCGCCTCAGAGCAGTGAAATTAGGGTAAATAATAATGGATTGCTCCGAATGCACAGTATATAGCTGTGCAAAGGGATGCAATGTAAATAATACAGGATCGCACAGAGTGCACAATATAGAGCTGTGCGGTGCACTTATAGCATATATTCTTGGTTAAAAATATGTAATGTTATGAATACCTCCGACCATTAATAGCTAAGTAAATATACATGGCACACGAAAAAAATATACTCTATAGAGTTATGTGGCAGTGTTCGGCATTTGCCGAAAAAAGTTAGACATGGCTGAAAGGGTGCGTAGCAATGCTAAGCACCTCAAGGCAAGTAAAATACTTTAAATAAAAATGGATTACACAGTAGGCAGAATGTAGAGCTGTGAGATGCTCATATATCTGTTTTATTTGTGTAAAAGTACTTGCGACAGCACAGCATATAAATAATAATGGATTACACAGTAGGCAAAATGCAGAACTGTGTAATCCACATATAGCATTTATATTTTGGTACGAGAACTTGCGACAGCACAGCGTGTCACTGGCAAGTATTAGATAAGTAAAATGTTAGCACCACTTATAAAATAGATGCTTTAGAGCTCTGTGGCACTGTTCGGCATTTGCTGAAACAATAGAAATGAGTGAGAAAATAGTCAATCCTGCAATCAAGTCAAGGACAGATAATCCACTGAGATGCAACTAATCATTAGCCGTAAAAGGCAAGAAAAGCAATATCTTTACAGGGCAGACTTAATATCTTACATATCCAAGGTAGAGAGACAAATACAGTAATGTGCCATACCAGCAAGCAAGCAGACCTTCAGTAGCTAGTAACACGCGTTGAACGTTGAAAGCGTTCTCAGCAAAACATCAGAATACATTTTACAAATATGTAATAGTCATACCAACGGTTACAACTGATAAAACAGTAAAGCAAACTATTTAGATAGTAGACAATGAGCAGAACAAAGCTTTAGTTACCTTTCTATAATTAAGCCCCAAGGTAAGGAGCACAGCAGCCAAGTACAGGGGTAGAAGGAAAGATGGCGACCTTTAAAGTGTAGGGTATATTTATAAGGTAGGGAGGATCAAAGGGGCTAAGGGGGAGGGTATATAGACCAAAGACAGGTAAGGGCTAAGATACGCGAGATAAGAAGTAGGGATAGAAGTGAGATGGGTAGTAATAGTAAAGGGGGGGGAGCGTAGTGCCTGAGACCGAAGTCTAGGAGGGAGATACGACTCACAGTTTCTATTACTTTGAGGGTAAAGTGGGGAGAATATACGCGGTTATAGGGTTGGGGGATGATCTGGTGTAAGATAGATAGGTGGAAAAGACAACAAGAAATCAGACACAAGAGAGAGTTCTGCCAAGGAAGACAATCAGTGAGGTTGAAGAAAAATTCAGCAGGTAAGTTTGGTAAAATTGAAGTTTGAGAGGGACAGAATGTTAGAAAGAAGTGGCTGGTAGGAAGAGATAAAGGCTGTTAGAGAGATAATGGGTAAGAAGGATGCTAAGAGGGAAGGTAAAGACACAGTGGAAAAGCAGGGGCCAATCTGCTATAGGTAGGAACAGCAGGTTTGTATCAAATTGGTAGGAATAGCATATAGAGTGACACCACCTAGTGGTCAGGAATATAGATGCAAGAGCAAGGCCTTCTTTACGTGATGGCAGGATAAGGGAAGGATAAAAGTGGGACAGAAGGAAATATAGGACACGTATTAGAATTAGGTTCATAGGTTCATAGGTTCATGCTAGGCTATCTGCCCTAGGGCATTTATAAGCCTAGCCAGAATGTGTTTGGCTTTCGCCACCCATTTTAAATTTATTTTGCTATGTCCTTTTTCAAGGTTAGTATACTGTGCCTCTGTCTAACAGTAACACAGAAGTGATACCCAGGGTAAACCTACGATCTCCCATCCACTCATCAAGATTCCTCTTGAAGAGAGTCAATGAGGGACTCTGCCTAACCTGGACTGGGATTTTATTCCAGAGTGAAGGGAGCCTCTGGGTTATGAATCTGTCCCTCCAGCATGTCCTATTTATTTCAGTGCTGAGGTTCAAGTCTCTCGAGCGCGTAGCTGGACGGGATTTGGATTTTATGAGGTGCAGCATGTCCATTAATTCCGGGTTGGACATGGCTTTATACGTCAGGCACAGATCGCCTCTGAACAGGCGGTATGCCACTGAGTAGAGCTGGAGTTTCTTTAACCGGGCAGCATATGGCATCTGTTTGAGCCCTTTGATCCTCTTGCTGAGGTACTTTTGGGGTCTTTCCAGTTGCTGCAGGTGTCTGGTAAGGTACATCCCAAAAGGGGCATTGTACTCAAATATGGGCCTGATGCGGGATGAGTAAAGAGGCACAATGACCTCCCCTGATCTAGATGTGAATCCCTTCATGATTAGGTGGGCTATATAAAATGTTTTTCTAACCACTTTGGCCACGTGGTTGTCAAATGAGAGATTGCTATCAACTTGGGTCCCCAGGTCCCTAATTACTTCTTCTGTACTTAATGGATTACCACCTATGTGGTAATTTGTGGGCACTTTGTTTTTGCCAAAGGGGATGACTATACACTTTTTGGCATTTAGCTTGAGGCCATGGCTCTGGCACCAGTTGTCTGTTTCTATGAGGCCCTTTTGGAGGATGCTTGTGTCAGCTGGAGAGTCAATTATGGCGCCCAGTTTGCAGTCATCTGCGAACTTGGTCAGCCACAGTCCTTCCATGTTGGCCTGTACCTCCGAGAAATATATACCGAACAAGAGAGGTCCCAGGACTGAGCCTTGTGGGACACCACTTGTAACTGGCTTGGAGTCTGACATGGCTCCAGCAATTCTAACCATGTGGGCTCTGTCCTTGAGCCAGTTTGCAATCCATCTAGTGACATAGGGGTTTATATTTAAGCTGGTGAGCTTATCTATAATGCCCGAGTGGGGTATTGTATCGAAGGCTTTTGCGAGGTCCAGGTAGGCTGTGTGGACCACCTTCCCCTCGTCAATGGCCTTGGTGACTACTTCAAAGAAATCAACCAGGTTTAAGAGGCAGGATCTGCCCTTAACAAAGCTGAACTGGGTAGGATCCAGTGTTTGTAGGTCCCCAATATCTTTATTTATGAGGTCCATGATGATCCTTTCCATAGCTTTGCAGACCAAGCTAGTCAGGCTTATGGGGCGATAGTTTCCAGGATCGGTTGAGGCACCACCTTTATGGAGAGGGACCACTGTTGCTGTACGCCACTCTTTGGGCACATATCCTGTAGTAAGGCTGAGATTGAACAGTAGTTTTATGTTTGGGTTTAGCTCTTCTTGGAGTTCATATAGGACACAGCCTGGGACACCATCTGGTCCCATTGATGCTGTGTTTTTTGTTTTGGAGAGGGCGGCTCTTACCTGAGCATCGTACAGGAGATTAAAGTAAGTGGGGGGGGTTGACTGCTGCCTACCTAGACTTGGAAGCTTAGGCTAACCTAGCAGAAGCTAGGTAATTAATCAGGTTACAAAAGTGACATTAGTTATCTGCGTACATACTTTCACTGGTTTAAAGTAAGGGAAAGTTTCTCTGGGAGCCCGTAACTACTTCCTGAGATGGATTAATTTCAGTGGCGACCAGCAAATAACATTCAGTTGTTTGCTGTAGGGGCAAAATGATGTACAAAGTTTCACTGGTTTAAAGTAAGGGAAAGTTTCTCTGGGAGCCCGTAACTACTTCCTGAGATGGATTAATTTCAGTGGCGACCAGCAGATAACATTCAGTTGTTTGCTCTAGGGGCAAAATGATGTGCAAAGTTTCACTGGTTTAAAGTAAGGGAAAGTTTCTCTGGGAGCCCGTAACTACTTCCTGAGATGGATTAATTTCAGTGGCGACCAGCAGATAACATTCAGTTGTTTGCTGTAGGGGCAAAATGATGTACAAAGCTTACTATAATTAAGCCCCAAGGTAAGGAGCACAGCAGCCAAGTACAGGGGTAGAAGGAAAGACATATTTACAGTATATAAACAAAAAATAGAAATTCACCATCACATATTATTATACAGTGCTAGGAATACATTAAATCATCATGGCAATCTTGTACAATTAACACATTAAGAGTCTTGGTATTTCAATAGCAACATTTCAAGGTTATCCCAACCACTAAAAGTCTAAGTATGATTTAAAGATCTTATTATGATCACTCCTTTTTCAGTTTTACATAGTATTAGTGGTAAGGATAAAAAACAATTCTTTGAATGTAGAAACTGAGTTTGATTTCCAATTTTTTTTTTTTTTTTTTTTTTTTTTGTAATAACATTTCTAGCAACTGTCAAGAGAGCCCAAAACATTTCATTTTCTGCTCTTTGGCTTTTACAGTTACAGGAAGTGGAACATTCATTAGTGTTACTGATCTAGTTAAAGAACAAGTATCAGATGATAACCCCTTAAAATTAAATATCGCTTCCCAATATATATTTCATTTTTCACAATTCATAAAAGTGTGTCCTGTAAGCTTTTACACCTTTACTATGTTTCTAGCAAACTGAAGAAGTCATTTTACTAAACTTAGAAATTTTATAAGGAGTAACAAACATTATATATATATATATATATATATATATATATATATATATATATATATAAATATATATATATATATATATATATATATATTTCAACATAAAAACCTTCCAGTATAAACTTGAAGAAGTTTGACTAACTAATTTAAGTAACAAAGTTTTATTCTTACCATCTATTGAGTCACTCAATTTACTACTATCTAATAAGTTCCACAATTTTGCATTAAAATTATTATTATTCATAATTAATTTATATCGTTTTGACAAGCTTCCTCTGTATGTCAATCTACCTTCAATAATATCATTCATATATTAATATAATAGGGCAATAGTGTTTTGTTCCTCTTTACATATATAATCCACAAATTGATTTAATTTCTTCCTGATGGATAATATTAATTGGTTAGCAGATTCATCTAACTTATGTTCTTTCATTAAATATTGTGAGGAGTTAGCATTTCCTTTTTCAAGTGAATCAGACCATAAAACTAATCCATTCCTTTTTAGTAAATTAATTTTAGCATTGTTCTGAGTTTCCTTAAATCTTGAAGTGTGTGCCAAGGCAAAGTACAAACATTTTAATTTTAATATTAATGGAGTATTAAAACATATTTCTTAACTGCTTCAAGAATTGATTTCACACATGTAGAGTCTAAAGACTGAAATTAATTTCCTTCTAATGTAAATTTTGTTAACCAGATGAAAGGATTATTGCATATTTCTAGTCTATCATCTTTAAGAACTTAGTATAATCTGTTTCTGGATGGTTTTCCACTGACTAGTGTAAGGTGAGTCTATCCAGAGTATAATACAGTTAAAACTTTCAGCACAAGACTAAGATTCTACATCTGGGAAGCTAATACCAACATACTTCCTTAATCTTATATGATTTCTATAAGCAATTTTTGGCTTTTTAAGATACTATAAGAATGAAGTTAATGTTTTCTCCATTTTCTTTAAACATTTTTTGGCAAGTATGATCAAATTTTAGGAACTTTGAAAGTTAAAATAAAATAAAAAAACATTTTTTGTACATTGCCCCCCTGCACCCCCACACCCCCTGCTAATTAAATATACCAACTCAGAGATCACACTACAGTGAGGAAAATGGTTAATTTCTCATTCCATGCTTTATGGCGATCTCCATTCAAAATTTGAAAAATTTTATCATATGGTCTCGGCTATATGATTTTGAAAGATTTGAAACTTTGGAAATCTGACAGGGAGCCATATAATCTTGAGTAGTATAATCATTATAATAAGTACTAAGCTATCCTCAAAAGTAAAGAAACATTCATTCTATTTTTTAATAAGAAGTAACACTTCTCCAACTACTTTTTGAAAATTATTATTAATAATTTTACTCACATCTCAATATATGGTTATTCCTAAATATTTTAGTTCTTTTCCATCCCAGTTATATATTTATATTTATATTTATACTTAATATCTAGTAACTGATTTAACACTAAAGTTTCAGTTTTATTATTCAATTTCAGCAGTGATACTTCTTAAAACTTTTCAATTTCCTCTTGTATTTCTTCAATCAGATAATTTAAATATCCTATAGTAAGTAAAATATCATCTGCAAAAACTGTATTTTAAATTGAAAATCTCTATTAATTGGAATTCATCAGTTTTTCATTGCTTCTTATACTATTAACTAAGGGTTCAATAACTTATGCTAATAGTAAAGGAGACAAGAGCCACTTTTGTGTTGTGCCTTTATTTAAAGTGAATCCTTCAGAAATGTAAGATCCAATTTTAACATATGCTTTAGAGTCTCTATACAAATTTTTAATATTCCAATAAGCCATTCTGGAAATGCAGGTACTTCTAAGGTTTTAAACAAGTAGTTCCTATCTACAGAATCAAAAGCTCTCTCATTATCTAGGCTAATTAGGGCCAATTATTCGTTCATTACTTTTGCTAAATCTAAGATAGTTACTACCTTTTTTACATTATCATACTTTAATCTATTGACTATAAATCCTGTTTCATCTCTGCTAATTAATATATCTATTATATCTCTTAATCTTGTGGTGAAAATTAAAGTAAATATGTCATAGTCTTCAATTATTAGTGAAGTAGCTCTCTATGAGGAGACTAACTTATCCTTTCCTTGTTTAAGTATAGGTGAGGTTACAGAAAATTTCCACAAGAAAGGAATTATTTTGTCACTCTGAATTATCCTGAAAATGTAACTTAGAAATTCTAAAATAGTTAATGGAAACAGGCTATATAATTCCATACTTAACATGAAATACAGGCGAAAACCAAAGGACTGTGGCTGACAAAGTTTGCTGTTGACTACAAACTGGGAGTGATCATTCATAAGTTCATAGGTAGGTACTAGGCTATTGGCTCTAGGGCCTATATAAGCCTATCCAAAAAGGTACCCTGGCTTTTGCCACCCAAGAAAATTATTTTCCTGTGCCCCTGTTGAGCAGAGCCATAGAAGTGATTCCCGGGGTGAAGTTCCTATTTCCCATCCAATCATCAAGATTTTTCTTGAAGAGTGCTAATGAAGAGCTTTGTTTGATATATATTGGTAATTTCTTCCAGAGTATGGGATGCCTCTGGGACAGGAATCGATCCCTCCAGCATGTTCTCTTTATTGTGGTGACAAGGTTTAGGTCTCTAGAGTGTGTAGCTCAGAGGGATTTCTTTAAGTGGAGCATGTCCAACAGCTCTGGGTTTTACATAGCTTTGTAAGTTAGGCAGAGATCACCTCTGAGTAAGCGATATGCAACGGAGTGAAGCTGGAATTTTTTGAGACAGTCTACATAGGGTATCTGTTTGAGGCTGGTAATCCTCTTTGTGAGGTATTTCTGTGGCCTTTCCAGTTGCTGTAGATGTCTTGTGAGGTACATACCAAAATGGGCATTGTACTCGATAATGATTTTAATGAGTGAAGAGCAGAGGGAAACAATTACCTATTTTTTCCTGGATGGGAAACCTTTTGTGATGAGGTGTGCCATGTGGAAGGATTTCCTGGCTACTGTGGTGATGTGATTATCAAAGGAGAGACTACTGTCCACCTGTGTCCCAAGGTCTCTTATCACACTTTCAGTGTTAAGTATACTACCACCTATGTGGTAGTTCATGGGTACAGACTTTTTACCAAAGGGGATGTCAATGCACTTTTTGGCATTGAGCTTGAGGCCATGGCTTTGACACCAGGCATCTGTCTTAGTGAGGCCCTTTTGTAGGATGCCCACATTGTTAGGATTTCAATTATGGCTCCTAGTTTGCAGTCATCTGTGAAATTCATTAGCCAAAGACCTTCTGTGTTAGCCTGTACTTCAGAGAAGTAGATACCAAACAGGAGAAGACCTAGGACTGAACCCTGTGGTACTCCACTGGTCACTGGTCTGAAGTCGGATTTGGAGTCTGCTACTTTCACAGTGTGGGTTCTGTCAGTGAGCCAGTTGGCAACCCATCTTGTGACATAGGGATTTATACCTAGTTTACTGAGTTTATCTATAATTCCAGAGTGGGGGAATGGTGTTGAAAACCTTGGCGAGATCTAGATAGGCTGTGTGAACCACCTTACCCTCCTCTACAGCTTTGGTGACTACTTCAAAGAAGTCTATCAGGTTTAGGAGTCATGATCTGCCTTTTACAAACATGAACTGAGTGGGGTCCAGAGTTTGGAGATTACCAGTGTCTTTGTTTATAAGTTCCATGATGATACATTCCATGGCCTTGCAGACCAGGCTCATCAGGCTAAAGGGTGGTAGTTCCCGGGGTCCGTAGTGGCTCCCCCTTTGTGGAGTGGAATAACCATTGCTGTGCACTATTCAGTGGGCACAAAGCCTGAGGTGAGGCTATGATTGAACATGGTACTTAGGTGGGGTGCCAGTTCATTCTGTAGTTCATGTAGAACGCAGCCTGGGATGTTGTCAGGTCCCATGGATGCTGTGTTCTTGGCTTTGGAGAGTGTGTTTTTTACATGTGCAGCCATGATTACAGGAACTTTGCATTCTTTTGGCATGGAGATGGGCCCTTTAGGGGATGAGAGAGGGGAAAAGTTAGCACTGAACCTATCTGCCAGGATGTTGGCAATATCAGTTGGTTCTGTATATTTAGTGCCATTGTGCTGTAAATCATAGCAGATCTGAGTGTTGCCATTGAGATTCTTGACATAGCTATAGAATTTGGTGTGGTTGCCTTTAGAATCAGTGGCAATTTCATTTTTGTAACTAGCTTTGGAGGATTTTATGAAGGATCTCAGCTTCTTACTGAGGCTGAACAGGGAGTTCCTTCAAACATGGAATTTTACTCTTTTTTGCAACAGTTTCTTTCTTCTGTTGTAGAGTTTGTCTATGGCAAGGCACCACCAGATTGGTTTCCTTTTTTTGAAGGATAGCATCTTGGTTCTGTTAAGGATAGCATGATCCATGCACTAGTGTAAGTGCTTATAAAGTGCATATTTGTAGGATTCAGCATTTGTTCCTCTATTGTCCGTCTGCATGGGTGTCGTGATGTTTGCCCCTTCTGTCTTAAGAAACGTGAAGTTGGCTTTGGAGAACTTTTTTACGGTGGTTTCACTAAAGGGGGTGGGGGCAGGATGTGGATGTCTAGGATGATTAGCTTGTGGTCGGATCTAACCAACGAGGACTCAACCTCTGGTGTGGAACACCGGTCACCCATGTTGGTAATGACCAGGACTAGGATACTGCTGCCCCTGGTGGGGGTGTGAATAAGTTGATCCAAGGCATTGGAATTTATGAAATCCAGAAAATGTTGAGCAAAAGAGTTGATACGTGAGTAGTTTTCCAAGTTAATGGTGGGGTAGTTGAATTTGCCCATTATTAGGGTATTGGGTTGTACCCTAATGTTTTCCAGTGTATCAAGAAAGGAGGAGTGGGAATTCTTGTGCATGGTTGGGGATCTGTAGCAAGCTACAATCTGAATTGCGGTCTTGCCCAGAGTTAGTTGCACTTGGATAATCTCAGATGCATTATGCTGAACAACTAGCCTGGAGGTGTGGATATCCTTAATGAATATGGACACGCCTCCGCCTTTAGTGTTTCGGTCCAGGTAAGGTGGCTGAAAGGTGTGGTATGAATTATAGCATGGTAATGCAGGGGTGCTCTCTGGAGCCTTGAACCAGGTCTCTGTCACTGCACAGATGTCGATGTTCTCCATTTTAAGGAGTGCCTCGAGTGAGTGCATTTTAAGGTTTAGACCTCTAGCATTGAGTAGCATTACCCTCAGATTTTGCTTGCTTGTACCTGCTACGGTGGTGAATTTGTCATTTGAACCTTGCCTAAAAAAGGCACTATAGGGGTGGCAAGAGCCTTAGCCAGTATTTGGAATCCCAAGGGTGACAGGTTCAGGCCATCTCTAGCAAAGCATCATAGTTTGTCGATCATGTCATCCCAGGCAGACAGATATTGGATCTCCTTAGAATGACACCAGAAGCTTAGCCAATTGTTGAAGTCAGCCATTTTGTCCTTGTACTGTGGTATCATTCTGGGTGATGGCAGGATGCTACTCAGGGCTAGGGTCATACCTGCCTGGTCTACAAGATCGGAGAGCTCCTCTATGTCTCTTTTCATGTAGTCCAGGGAGGTACGTCTCAGGTCATTCACACTAACATGGCAATGACAGAGTCATATTTGTACTTGTTGTGGCGTGCACTGAATACATGTGTTATATGCTGGATCCTGGCACCAGACAGGCAGCTGACAGTAACTTTCTCCTTGTTTAGCCTGGTGAGTGGAACATCAGTGTGCCTGACTATAGAGTCACCTATGACTAGAGTGCTGGGTATGTTGTTATGCTTTATGGGCTGTGGTTGATTGTCACACTGAGTTTGTGGGCTATTGTGTCATTTGGGTTGTGTTGGGGGGGGGGTTGCTTGTATTTCTGCTTTGGAGATCTCTGTTGCTTGGGCAGATTTTTATTGAGAGCATCCATGAATGTAGGTGTGTGTTTTGTGTTTCTAGTGTGTGCTTTGGTAGTGTAGGTTTTGAGGGACTATGTGATGAGTGTGGTGTGGTTCAAGTGTTTACTTTCTCCTCTTGACGGTCTAGTCCAGTCTTGGGTGAAGAGAGTTTGCTTCCAGTTTGGCTATATAACTGCATCTCTCACAGGTTGTAGTGTTAGGTTGTAGGAGGAGAGGGTTGTCTGTGTACATGAGGTAATGGCAGCATTGCCCCAAGATGCCCAGATTCATCATGTCAACATCCTGCAAGAAGGTCTTATGCAGACTAATGACTGCTGACAAAGTCATGGTCTTAAACTTAATGCAAAAAATGCATTATTGTCCCCTTCTGCACGGGTGATGTTCCTGCAAACTACCACTGTTCCCTTTGGTATGTTCTTTTCCAAACAACTGCAGCAATTTGAGACCACAAAGGTTCCTTACAAAGAAAATTCAATGTCTTCAAGAACTGTCTTATGAGGACAGACTGAAATCATTGTCACTTTACTCTGTGTCATACAGACTGCTCAGAGGCAACCTCTGCCTTGCATATAGGGCAATCTCTGACCCAGCTTTAATGAAAATGCTGCACATTCACAAGTCAAATGGCACATGGATCACTCACTCAAAGTACCTTAAACCGGCCTCCTACTCATGTTAAACAAAGCCCCACATTGGCCCAATTTAAGTATAATTTGTATGATTGTGTGGGTAACCAGAAATTCACCCCGGGGTCCCACCTGTTCCCCTCTTGGACAGGGGCAATAGGTGCTGATTTTAGTGGCTGCTTGAATCAGACACCCTTGGAAACTTGGGTTGAACTTGGCTGGACTTCTAAGGGCCCTGGGGGCATTAGCCTAGTTACCTCCAATGAACCTATGAACCCATCTAACCCTGGAGCATTACCATTTTGGCCTTTTTTTAAAGCTTCTTTAACTTCTTTCAAGATATTAGACTTATTCAACTGAGATATTAGTTGGTCATTAAGTTTACTGGTAACATTTTTAAAATAATTGTCAATTTTTTAATCATCAGGATTATTATTTTTATCTTTAGTAACATCTTCATGGAATTTTTTTAAAAAATATTAAGCATTTCCTTTTTTTCTGAAGTATGCTTACTACTGATAGGATTTTGGATATTACTGATTTGTGCCTTCTTTGCTTAACATCTTACTTTTATTAACTAATCTATGCAGATTTTCTGAAGTTATCACTTAGCTATGCAATTTTATTTTTTCTAAAGTTATTTCCACGTTATGCTTTAAAACTGTTTGATATTTTGTCATTATTTTTTAATTACTTCATATTATCAAATTTCTTTGTTTGATGTTCAAACCTCGCTTTGTGTATTTCATCTTGTATTTCTGATAATAGATAATAGATTAATTATCCACACTGTATATTTAAAAAATTATTTTAAAAGATGACACATTTATCTACCATATTAATTTAATTATATATATGACTCTAATGCATTCCTCTGACACTATCTTAACATTCCAGCATTTTTTAATTCTTCCTTTTTACAAACTAAACTACTAAAATTCAAAAATTACAAGAGCATACACAAGTCTACAATCATAACTATATGTATTGCTAATAAAACACAATTTACCATCAATGCCAAAGTTCCTAGTCTGCCTATTGAATAGTCAAGCTACTATACTATCTTTCGACCTAGCAAAACCTACAATTCATGAAAAAACAAGCCATAAGCTAATTAATGTAATATTCTATATAGGTCAAAATAATAAGAGACTATTAATTCAGTTATATATTTTGCCAAGTAAAAGTATTCCCCCATTACTACATATAAGTTTAATAATCGTCTTCTATTGATATTAAATAATCCACCAAATAGTATACTATATTCCTATTTATATAATAGTAGTATAAATTACCCTTTAATATTCCTAAATTATTCAGACATTCACTATTATTATAACTAGATCTCTAAATAAATAATTATAATATAGCGGGACCTGAAGAGATAAAGACATCTGTAAACTTACAGGTCACGGGTAACCTTATCATACTAAACAATAATACAAAAGAGGAATCAATGTACATATATATCTACGATGTCGAAAGACACATGCATATTTTATAGCTCTAACAAAAAGCTCTGAATTAGTTTTTAAAGTACAAGTGTCTATATTTCAAAGTTCTATAACACTCTTAACAGGTCACATATCAAAATGTTTAAAAATCCATTAGCTTATTAAACTACTCCATAAAAATATGTATATTACTGAGGCTGAAGTGAATGTCTTACCATTTCTATGGAGTCAAAAATGTAGTCTGCATTGTATTCAAAAGTTACAAACTGTTCAATTCAAGTTCCATTCTCCTTTCTCAGATTCAAACATATTAAAAGATCTGCTATAGCCCCTATCAAAATGGATATACTGATTCAACAATAAAATACTAAAGCTTCAAATTTGACTTATGAAATTAATTATTTTGGGTAGTCATCATGAGTCTTATACAACATATAAAAAGCTTCAAAGCTCATGTGATCAAACCTTTTAATTTCAGTTTTCATATTATTTTGAAATATTTTATATGATTTTCTATGCAAATTACATGAGATCTCAGACATGTATGTTTCTGTTGTATGCAAGTATATGTAATACCACAAAACCAAACGAAACCAAGAAGTACACAGAAAAGCTCAAGCCTTCACAAACAGGTGCTGCATTTATTGTTCAAACTGCAAGCAAGCGCTTTCATTCAAAAAGGCATTTACAAGACCAGGTCTGGTGAAGTTCCTTGTAAATGTCTTTGGGAATGAAAGCACTTACTTGCAGTTTGAACAATAAATGCAGCACCTGTTTGTGAAGGCTTGAGCTTTTCTAAGTATATGTAATAGACATCTCTCTTAAAAGCAGTTTGTTATGTAAATATATTTTTCTATATTCTACCTTATACTATATATCATGTATTTCTAAATTCTCCCATCATTTCTAAATTATCCCATCAAAGAGCTATTTTATCATTAGCACTCTATTAGAGATAATAGTATCTGGAAATATTTATTAATTTACTGATGCTGTTATTTTCTTAATCTTACATAGTAAGTATTGCATTCCATGTGTATATGCATATTGATAATAAGATATTTGCATTTATTAATTCTAATATTACAAGTAGGGCGGCCATGGTGGTGCAGCAAGAGGTTCTCCGGTTCGATCCTCGGCTGGGGTGCCTTCTGTGCAGAGTCTGCATGTCCTCCCTGTGGTTGTGTGGGTTTCCTCCAGGTGCTCCGGTTTCCTCCTACATCCCAAAGACATGCTGCAGGTGGATTGGACACTCTAAATTGGCCCTAGGTGTGAGTGCATGTGTGTGTGCCTTCTGTGGAAGGTTGGGCACCGGGCTGGCAAGTCGACACTGTAAAACTCCACTGCCTATCATGACCGGACAGGTAATCTACTGTGGTGACCCCTAATCAGGAAAAGAAGAAGAAGAATTCTAATATTACAAGAAATCTTGACTATATAGACACACACACACACACACACACACACACATATATATATATCTATATATATCTATATATATATATATATATATATATATATATATATATATATATATATATATATATATATATATATATATATATATATATGTATATGTATATATAGGGTGGCCACGGTGGTGCAGCGGTTAGCGTTGTCACCTCACCGCAAGAGGTTCTCCGGTTCGATCCTTAGCTGGAGTGCCTTCTGTGTGGAGTCTGCATGTCCTCCCTGTGGTCGCATGGGTTTCCTCCGGGTGCTTCAGTTTCCTCCCACATCCCAAAGACATGCTGTAGGTGGATTGTACACTCTAAATTGGCCCTAGGCTTGAGTGTGTACATGTGTGTGCCTTCTGTGGAAGGTTGGCAACTTGACACTGTAAAACTCCACTGCCAATCATGAGCAGACATGTGATCCACTGTGGCAACCCCTAAGTGGGAAAAGCTGAAAGAAGATATGTATATATATATATATATATATATATATATATATATATATATATATATATATATATATATCCTCACAGCAAGAGGTTCTCCGGTTCGATCCTCAGCTGGGGTGCCTTCTGTGCGGAGTCTGCATGTCCTCCCTGTGGTCGCGTGGGTTTCCTCCAGGTGCTCCGGTTTCCTCCCACATCCCAAAGACATGCTGCAGGTGGATTGGACACTCTAAATTGGCCCTAGGTGTGCGTGTGAGTGTGCCTTCTGTGGAAGGTTGGGCGCCGGGCTGGCAACTCGACACCGTAAAACTCCACTGCCATTCAATGTGCAGACAGGTGATCCGCTGTGGCAACCCCTAACCGGGATAAAGCCGAAAGAAGAAGAAGAAGAAGATATAAATATATATATATATATATATATGTATATCAGAATTCCTGCTTATTTAATTTTAATATGCGTGTTTAGCCATTGTGAACTGTGCTCTGGTCTATGCTTCACATGTTGATATCAGAATCTGGCAACAGCATGTGAAAATGACAACTCACAGCACACAGCAACTGTTATTTTCCTCTGTTTGTTTTTCATATGTCTTAGTTCTATTAAGCTGTTTTAATCAGTTACAAACGTCTAACTTTACTTCTTTCAATTAATATGCACAGTTAATATGTATGGTTAAAGTTAATAACATTATAGCATACGTTATTAACATATAAAATGTAAACAAATTATATGTTACAACTTCTCAGTGTTAAATATTACTATAGCTTTTGCCTTACCAATTCTTCACTTCTAAGAAAAGAAAGGAAAAGAAAAGAAAATAGATGTTTTATTGAGTAGATTTCTTACATACATACTTGAGAAAAAAAAAAAAATCAAAAGTTCTTTTAATTCTTTTACAGATATCCATGATGAATGTTGGCCTAGATTTTCTTCAGGGCAGCTCAAGGCAGGGAAAATACAGTATTCTGAAGAAGTGGAACATTCTTTTGCTCTCATGCTTTCACTCTAAATATCAGTCGTTTCATAAATGACCTGTGAAAGGAATGTGTTACACAGGAACAAAGAAAACAAAAATAACCAGCACTTTAACACTTCTAATTTGCATATTCCTTAGATCTGACATTCAGTTAACCAAGCACAAGGATGTAGACAGGGATACTTTTCTACTCTACAGAGCACATTTTTTTCTTTCCATCACTCCAAAACACTGTAGTTTTTTTTCAGGCAATATTATATCTATAGCTATCTAAAGTAATGACTACAACAGATATATAGTTTGCTTACACAAAGGATTGCTAATCATCTATAAAACAATACCTTTAATAGTTTTAGAAGAATCTGCATGAACATGATGTGTACATTTCTAACTGATGGGGGGGGGGCAAGATTTTGAAAGTTGTGTCATTTTTTTTAAATGTCAGATGAGTCGGGGCAGTAAAAAGACTTTTTAAGTAAAAAATGGAATTTTCTAACTACACCTGTGACCCAGCAATGCCCATACTAAGGAATGTTGAGCAAATAAATTAAAATTCTTAACTAATATAGCTTTAAAGTTATCAATTCCATTACTTAGAATATAATGACATTCTCTTGCAGGAATTATTTGCTTAACATTTAAGAAACACACATATGATTAGTTAAATTAAGTATTTTAAGTCTTTCACTGTAAATGTAGTAAAAAAAGTAAAACTAACCCTTTATATTCCTCATCATGAAAAAATGTTTTAGCTTAAAATATAAATACATATGTTTTCAGGTTTAAAGTCCAGTACAAACCTTTAACTTAAATGCCAAATTTATTGTTTCATAAACTAATAGCCCTGCAATCATAAAATAAGGGTCACTTTCTTTTTACTTTTAGAAGCAGCTTTCCAATAATTCAGTTCACCCTGTCTCTTCAGGGATATAATGCTGCCATCTATTTCTTCAGAATTATTAAACATTTTATTGCTATTAACAAAAGTGGATGCCTCCTGCAGAATGTCAAATGTTTTTGTTTTCTTCAGAAATGAATAATTTGATCTTTGCAGGAAACACCAAAGTGGGGTCAATTTTATTCTTTTTAAGTTCCTTGATCAGTGGTAAACAGGAGTTTTTTTTTACTCATAATGAGCATTGTCAAATCTGACCACATGCTCACCTTTTTTAATAGGTGGGCTGAACCATGCTGCTTTTAATATTTGATCTTTTTCTAAACTAGATAAGAACTAAACTGTAATTGATTATCCTGGTCAATTGTCCTTCTTAAAAGGTGCTCTCATGGATCTATGTGCTCTTTCAATTCCAAAAGATAAAGTTTCAGGTAGATTTAATGTTTTATGTATCCAGGTAGTTAAGAAGTTAATTATATTGTCTCCCGCATATTTTTCAGGCATACTGTAAATTATGTAAACAACGACACCATTATGCTAGTGGGGAAAACTAACACCAGCATTGAAGGCAATTTAACTTGCTCTTTGGTTATGAGCATTGACAGTACAGGAATAAAACGTTTGCTTGAAAGGAACTGGAAAATTATACAGGGAAATGCTGATATCTCCAAAATTTTAGGGACTAGACCAAATTTTGTTTTTAGAAACAATTTTAACATAAAAAAAGCTTTGGAAATTAACCAGAGCTTTTTTGAGCAACGTTGTATCAGGAAAAGGGGCATGTTTTCTTGTCACCATTGTAACATGTGTAGGTACATTTCTGAAGGGCCCTACATTTCTGTTGACACTCTAAAGAGAACATTAGAGGTTCCTGGATATGTTGATTGTTGTACAAAGGGTGTCATTTACATTAGTGTTTGTAGTACATGTCCAGCTTTTTATGTTGGAATGACTACCAGAAGTTTAAAAACGCGTATTCGTGAACACATTTATAGCATTAACAACCATGATGAAACTAATGCTTTGTTTAAACACTCTACAGCGTGTCACAATTTTAAAAAGTTTTTATTTTCAGTATTGGAAGTATGTAAGTCAGACTTGAGGGGGGGGTGACTTCAGGAATTATGTTGAACAAAGAGAAACATTGTGGCAAATAAAGTTAAAATCTGATAAATTTCCAGGCTTAAACGACGCCACTAACATTAAATGTTTTTTAAGGAACCGTAAACTATGTATTGATAAAACCACTGAACTGAAGTTATTCAACTGAAGTTTGCCTTTAGGTCACAATGTACTAGTTTTTAATTGTTTAACTGTTTAATTGGATAATTGTTTGAAGCAGTTAGTATTTAATGTGTTTTTAGAATTCAATGTGTTATTCTGATGAAGTCTTTCGATGAAAGTGTTCATTAAAAAGTAGTACGCTATTTTGCCTTTGCTGTTTGTTCTTTAAAAACAGATAAAACCCCATTATCCGACAGCTCAACAGAAACATCAAAATAACCCCCCAAAATTGTGGGGTCTATAAATCAACTCAATCCCAAACATTCCTCAACCCCTAACCCCTCCTCCCCAAACACTACCAAAAGCATAGC
This sequence comes from Protopterus annectens, assembly GCF_019279795.1. NCBI lineage: Eukaryota > Metazoa > Chordata > Ceratodontiformes > Protopteridae > Protopterus > Protopterus annectens. The sequence continues at coordinate 1,356,075,877 of NC_056733.1, read as the reverse complement.
CCCTCAATTCATCTCTCAGTTTACTAATTCCATACTGTCCCTACTAAATCATAACATTACCAGTCCACTGATTGTACCCACCATCTCTGCCATTAATCCTATAGCATTAGCTTTAAAACAATACCTATGAGCTACATTAACAAACATCTCTTTCAACTGAAACCTTCAACTCTAGCAGCCAACCTGCTTTCCAATGAATTCCTAAAGCTGGCAGCTGATGCCATTACTAACCCTGTCTCCCTACTAATAAATCAATCTACCTCCAAGCAATAAATCCCCAAACTCTGGAGGATATCCCATATCATTCCCTTTCACAAAGGAGGCACCTCAACATTACTATCAAACTACAGACCCATCACAATTCTCCGTCCCCTTGCCAAAATCCTCGAGAAATGTATACACTCACAAATCCTTCCCTATCTCCTTAACAATAACCTCCTGTCAGTTACACAGCACAATCATAGCAAGCATAGCACCACAACTACCCTAATTAGCTTCGCAGACATAGTCAACCAGTCAAGAAACAATGGTCTGTATATTTCATCAGTTTTCCTAGACATGTCAGAAGCATTTGACACTGTCTCACACCAAAAACGTCTGTACCAACTAGCTGCCTTAAACTTCTCACAATCTACCCTATCATGGCTCTATAGCTACTTGTCAGACAGACCACAAGCTGTGAAATGGCTAGATAATATATCCTCACTCTTACCAGTCTCAGTAGACATACCCAAGATTCCATACTTATCCCACTTCTCCTTACAATCTTTATAAATGATCTGAATTCTGCCACCACATTAGTTAATGTTATACAATATGCAGATGACTCTATACTCATCTGCTCAGCCACCTTGATCTCTGAACTCTTGCAAAGAACACAAAAAGCATTTACAGTTGTTGAACACTACTTTTCCATCAATCAACTAATATTCAACCCCAACAAGACTACACTACTATTATTTACCAACAATAAAATATCTCAACCCCCATCCCATTCACCTTCTACTCCACTAACAACACCAAAATAGAGCCAGTAGACCACATCAAACTACTAGGTGCTACCATTGACAAATCCCTCAGTTATGGCCTGCACATATCCCAAACAATCAAAAAGTCCACATTGGGGCACTCTATAAAGTCAAACCATTCCTCACTGAAACCACCAAAACAACCATTGCCCAAAGCCATCTACTATCCACTCTGTTATATGCCTCCCCAATTTTCACAAATTTAAACAAAACAAATCTAAATAAACTGGAAGTCTGCTACAACAAAGAAGCCAGGTTTGCCATCAACCTCCCATATGGAATACATCATTGCTCAGCTCTTCACAAACTAGACTGGTTGGAACTCCAAACCTATTATGCCTCAGCCAACTCACGATTTGCCATTCTATCATCTACCTACCAGAAAAATATCCAGCCCTTAAAAACCTAGTAAAGCCCTACACTTGCAATAGAACCCTCCACTCATCCTACAAACCTCTTCAAGAAGTCTCTAAAACCAACAATAGCTATGGGGATGCCTTATTCTCAAAACACATCTCAAAAATTAAGAACTCAATTCCCCAGTCCATTCTTTGTACAGCTAATCTCCCCCAAATTCAAAATTCCTCTCAAGGCCCATTTGACTAAAAACTGGCCATGCTCCTGCTCAACACTAGGCTGATCCCTCAGTATTTTTTAGCACTTTTCATCCTATATTACTCCTCTCAAATGTTTGTTTCCTTGACTCTTTCCCTTGCTCCTATCTCCAGCATATTACTGTATATTTTTTATTTTAATTGTTTAATTTGGTGAAGCTACCACCCCACCCCCAAAGTGGAAATACATGCATGTTTTTTTTTTTTCTTATGTGCTGCATTCAAGGACAAACAATTATAATGTGTAATACGTGTGACTAAACATCTTTACTGCATGATTTGTATCAGTGTTTACTATGCAACCTGTTTTTTTTTTTTTTTTAATTCTACGGTTACACCATTTGCTATGTAATTTGGAGCTTTTCTCCCTGGGGCTGCTGTAAATTGGCCTTTTTTGGGGCTCAGTCAGATACTCCCAGTGAACAAATGTAAAATAAAAACATAATTTCAAATATACTTCCATCAACTATGAGACTTACACACCTCATAGGTTCATAGGTGTTTACTAGGCTAATGACCACAAGGGAGTTTTTAAGCTTAGCCACACATCCCAAATCTCTGCCAAGTTCTTGTACTCTTGATAAGTGTAAGCAGGGGCTTGGGAGGTAAAACATTTACAATAAGGGTCCTGGGAAATTAACCATTTACAAGCTGCCTGTGTCCATTAGAGATATAGGTGCCAAACCAGTGATGAATTTCCTGTTCCCTATCCAATTGTCAAAGTTACACTTGAATTGGGTTAGAGAGATACCCTCTGCTTCACATGGATAGGGAGCCTGTTCCAGAGAAGAGATAGTCCCTGCAATAAATACCTGTCTGTCCAGCAGGTCCTATTTATATCACAGGCAAGGTTTAAGTCTTTAGAATGGGTAATTCTAGTGCTGTTTATTTTTGTGGATATGCAGGAGGTCCATCAGAGTGAAGTCTGACAGTGGCTTGTGTTCCAAGCATAGATCTCTCCTCAAAAGCCTGTAGGAGACATAATACTTGGATAAGGTTTGTATTCTTTTAATGAGGAGCCTCTGTGGATGTTTCAATTGCTGGATATGCTTGGTTAGGTGCATAATAAAGGGGCCATTGTACTCAATGACAGGCCTGATGAATGCTGAATACAGTGGAAAAATTACTTCCTTGAGCCTAGATGTCATGCCTTCATTTATAAGTTGCACAACATAGACTGATTTCTTCACTGCTATAGACACGTGAAGATCAAAGGCTAGATTACTGTCTATGCGTGTCTCCAAATCCCTGACTATTGGGTTAAATCTTAGGGGTGTGTTGTTGATATGATAGTTACTAGTTGTGGATCAAGACTTCCTGAAGGATACTATTAAACATTCCTTGGCATTTAGTTTTAGTCCATAGCTCTGTCATCAGTTGTTAGTCTGTGGCAGCACTTCCTGGAGAACATTTGTGTCAGTGGGCAATTCCTTGATGTCTCCTAATTTGCAATCATCTGCAAATTTAGTCAGCTGGAAGCCATTGACATTGACCTTGACTTTGGAGAAGTAAATGCCAAAAAGGAACAGTCCCAGGAGCAATCCCTGAGGGACTCTGCCTGTGAATGGCCTCTTGGTAGAGGTGGACTCTCGAATTCTAACTTCCTGGGTCCTGTCTGTAAGCCAACTGGCTACCCACCGGTGACATAAGGGTCTGTACCTAACCTCTTATGTTTGCCAGCAATGCCCAAGTGGAGTATTGAGTCAAATGCCTTGGCTTGTTCAAGGTAGGCAGTGTGAACCATTTTGCCATTGCTTTTGTGACCTTGTAGAAGAAGTCCACAAGGCTGAGTAGGCATGACCTTCCCTTGGTGAAACTGAATTGGGTTGGTTCCAGTGTCTGATGGTTTTCTTTGTCATTATTCATCATTTCTGTGATGATAGGTGGTACTACCATCTATGCCAGGGAGAAGTAGGGCAGTGGATGTATGACTTGTGCCAGTACAGCTAGCTGGAACTTTCTAAATAATTACATGTCATTTGTATATCAAGCTGATTTGTATAAATGCTTGTGCTGAAAATGTATTTGTGAGCTCTGCTTGTGTTAATTGTGCTAAAATGTATCAACAGTGCAGCCTGCGGAAATGAAGAGGAATGTGCATATATTATAGTAACTGAATTAAATGTATATGTTTTAATAGAGGACAGTGACACAGCAATGGTTAACCAGCTGGCTTATTTTAAAAAAAAAATAAGGGAAATATAAACAAGCTGTTAAATCATTGAACAGCATCACACAGGGCTGAGTAGCCCCAGAGATGGTAGGACTGGGAGCAGCCATTATCTGCTAACTTTTGTAAAAAGGGGGGGGGGATGGGTTGTAAATGTTTCTGGCTCCAGGCATTGCCATAAAAGCTCTAAATGTGTATTGTAGCAGTCTGCTAAAGTTCTGTCTCAAACTTCAAAAGGAGATATTCTGGGACTCTAGAGTCAGGTGACCAGATGAGGTATTTCTGCAAGTCAACTTGGATATTATATTTTACGGGGAGTAATCTCAGAGTATAGATTATTTTGTTTGGTAGCCTAACTAGAAAGACTGCTGATATACTTCATCTTGCCTTGCCCAAGTAAGTTATTAGGGAACAGTAAAATTCTCTTAGATTTAGTCAAGAATATACTGATGCTTAGTTTAGATATTGTTTTTCTTTATTTGTCTGAGTCTGTCCATCAATGTTCCTTTCAATATTTCCTGTTATCTGAACTCTGTGGTTTACTGTAAATATATATTCAATATTTTCATGTTCTTTTATTAGTTATTATTAAATATATTTAAAATGTTTATTGTGGCTGGTTCTTGTAAAGACTCTCTAATGTTTGAGAGTACTTATATTTATTTGGTGGCACTGTGTGGGCCACTCCAGAAGGCCTAGCCATCTTGGTGAACTATTACCATTTATAATAATATTAATAATACACAGTATAATTGGATGCCCTCTGTTAAGGGCCTTAGAGTAGCTGATTGTGAAGTGTCTGTTGGCAGTGATAACTACCTTATACTCTGGGGAGAAGGGAGCACAGCAGGTACATCTGTGCCAACTTTTCCTAGGTGTGTGTGTGTGTGTGTGTGTGTGTGTGTGTGTGTGTGTGTGTATGAAATCAAATCACTCAGTGTGTGTGTGAGTGTGTGTGTGTGTGTGTGCGTGTGTGCATGTGTGTGTGTGTGTGTGTGTGTGTGTGTGTGTGTGTGTGTGTGTGTGTGTGTGTGTGTGTGTGTGTGTGTGTGTGTGAGCTACTTGGGACAAGGACATAAAGCACTGGGCTCACAGAGTGGGTGCTGGATGACTTGACTTGGACACTCAGCTGAGGACCTAACCCTACAGCTGTACCAGTGGGGAGTCTTATGGAGGATTTGGAAGGAGACAGATAGAGGCATCCGGACCCCAGGCTGAGTGTGTTCCCTGAGTGCTATCAAAATAAATTGTACTTGATGCAGAAAGGTCTGTATCTGGAAATACTGAGTGTATCCATTTGCATTCCAAGTGCACATCCCTCTCCAGTGTCAGTGGTGAGGATTCAGGCTCCTTGACTACTGGCCCAGCGTGGGGATGACACATATTGGTACCCATCACATTTTGGCAGCAGTGGTGGGCATCACAATTTCCATGATAATTATTTCCATGGCTTTACATATGAAACAAGTGAGACTTATGGGTCTGTACTTTCCAGGGTCTGTAGATGGCCCACCTTTGTGCAGAGGGATGACTATTGCTATTCTCTATTCTCTATTTATGTGGCATGAAGCCTCTTTGGAGGCTACAGTTAAATAGCAATCCCAGAAGGCCTGATAGGTCATGTTTAATGCTATTTAGAAGGCATCCTGGTATATAGTCTGGGTCCACTGATGCAGTGTTCTTGGCCTTAGAAAGAGCATTAAGCACCTCTTCCTTAGTGATAGCAGGGGAGTTATATTTTATGGTATTTCCTGAAGGAGGATTGAGGGGGAGAGAGTTGGAGCTGAATTTGTTGGCCAGTAAGTTTGCTATATCTTCTGGATTAGCATAGGTTGTTCCATTAACAATGAGCTCTGTACAGAATTGTTTATTGCTTTTGAGGTTGCGGATATAGCTGAAGAATGCCTTGTGGCTGTCCTTGGCCTGAGAGCCCAAATTTACTTCAAATTTGGCTTTGGTAGACTCTATTTGCCTCTGAGTTGTTTCTTTAGTTTGATGAAAGTGCTTTTATCCTGCTGGGTGCTGCACCTCCTAATTTTTGCCATGATTTTCTTCCTTCTGTTATAGAGCCTATTGATGTTGTGAGTCCACCAGTGTGGCTTGTTTTTGAGTTAGTTCTATACTTCTTCCTTGCGGGTCATGCTGCCTCTATGCAGCTATTAACATGCTTGTATAGGGTTTCTTTGAATAGTTCTGCATATGTTTTCGAGGTGGGCTTGAAATTTTGCCAGATTATAGGTTCATAGGTTCATAGGTAGGTACTAGGCTCCTGGCCTTAGGGCCTATATAAGCCTAGCCAAACGCTACCCTGGCTTTTGCCTCCCAAGAAAATTATTTTCCTGTGCCCCTGTCAAGCAGAGCCACATAAATGATCCCTGGGGTGAATTTTCTATCTCCCATCCAATCATCAAGATTTTTCTTGAAGAGTGCTAATGAAGAGCTTTGTTTGATATAGATAGGTAGTTTGTTCCAGAGTAGGGGAAGTCTCTGGGACAGGAATCGATCCCTCCAGCTTGTTCTGTTTATTGTGGTGGCAAGGTTTAGGTCCCTTGAGCATGTAGTTTGGAGGAATTGGGATTTCTTTAAATTGAGCATGTCCAACAGCTCTGGGTTTGACATACCTTTGTATGTTAGGCAGAGATCGCCTCTGAGTAGGCGATATGTGACAAAGTAAAGCTGGAGTTTTTTGAGACGGTCTTTGTAGGGCATCTGTTTGAGGCTGGTAATCCTCTTTGTGAAGTATTTCTGTGGCCTTTCCGATTGTTGTAGATGCCTTGTGAGGTACATACCAAAAGGGACATTGTACTCTATAATGGGCCTAATGAGTGATGAGTAGAGGGGAACAATGACCTCTTTTTTCCTCGATGAGAAACCTTTTGTCATGAGGTGTTCCACGTAGAAGAATTTCCTGACTACTGTGGCGATGTGATTATCAAAGGAGAAACTACTGTCCACCTGTGTCCCAAGGTCTCTTATCACACTTTTGGTGTTAAGTAGACTACCGCCTATGTGGTAGTTCATGGGTACAGAGTTTTACCAAAAGGGATGCCAATGCACTTTTTGGCATTGAGCTTGATGCCATGGCTTTGACACCAGGTATCTGTCTCAGTGAGGCCCTTTTGTAGGATGTCACAGTGTTAGGAGTTTCGATTATGGCTCCTAGTTTGCAGTCATCTGCGAACTTTGTTAGCCAAAGACCTTCTGTGTTAGCCTGTACTTCAGAGAAGTAGATACCAAACAGGTGAGGACCTAGGACTGAACCCTGGGGTACTCCACTTGTCACTGGTCTGAAGTTGGACTTAGAGTCTGCTACGTTCACAGTGTGGGTTCTGTCAGTGAGCCAGCTGGCAACCCATCTTAAGACATAGGGATTTATACCTAGTTTAGTGAGTTTATCTATAACTCCAGAGTGGGGGATGGTGTCGAAAGCCTTGGTGAGATCTAGATAGGCTGTGTGAACCACCTTACCCTCATCTTATGGCTTTGGTGACCGCTTCAAAGAAGTCTCTCTGGTTTAGGAGACATGATCTGCCTTTTACAATTCTGGACAGGGTAGGATCCAGAGTTATCATTTATTTATTTGTCAGATTATATATTAATAGTAGAAAGTTAGCCTTAGAGTAGTTCCTCAATAGTTCAGTGTTAGCTGGGGCTAGGAGACCATTTTGTGGTCTGAGCTTACCAGGGAAGATGTTACAGTAGGGGGTGTGCAGCACTCTCCCATATTAGTGAGGATCATCTCCAGCATGGTTGAATTCCTGGTTGGTATACTGACAATCTGGTCCAGGGAGTTTGTATTTACAAAATGCATAAATCTCTGTGCATGTACTTTTGGTATCATATATGATTCCCACTTAATAGTGGAGTAATTAAAGTCACCCATGAATATGGAATTGGGTGGGGTGGTAAGTGTTTCCATTAAGTTTAAATACATGTTATGGTTTTCCTGGCTCAAAGAGGGAGACCTATCATTTGCAAGGAAGTTGTACTGGATTTTGCGTGTGGTGATTTGAATGGAGAGAAGCTCAAGTGCATTGTCCTCTTTGACCAGCCTTGAGGTGTATTTATTTTTTATGTAAATTGAGACACCTCCACCTTTAGTCCGTATCTGTGTAGTAGCTTGTCTACCTGTGTGGAAGGCATTATGACCTTGCACTGTCAGTGTGCTCTCCACACCTTTAAACCATATCTCAGTGACTGCACAGATGTCAGCATTCTCTAGGGTGAAAGGAGCTTCTAGAGAGTAGAGTTTTTTTGTTTAGACTCCTAGCATTGAGCCGTAACACCTTCAGATTTTCCTTTGATTTGTTATGCTGTAAGCAGTTTCAGCTTGGCATTGCACTGACATGTTTGCCAAACTTCCTAAATACAGATTCTTTGGACCATTTAGTCTGTACACTAGCCAGAGGAGACAAAATCCTGGACTTAGTTCTCACCAATATGAGACAGTTCTGTTCCACTCATGTTGTAACTTTCTATTGATTAAATAGGACCGTAAATCAGTCACATTCACTATAAGACTGAAGATGGAGGCATCTTTAAATTCCTTTGGTTTTTGGAGATAATTCAAAGGCATCTGTAAGAAAACTAAGTGATGACCTAGCCAAATTCATCATCTCCCTCCAAACTAATGACCCCACTGCATATGCAGAATCCTTTACAGCTGAATCTTAAGCACACATGAATAGCTTCACAGATGCATCTTTCCACATTCTGAAGCAAATGCAAGACAAATTTGAAAATAAACCCATATGGTAGAACTGAATATAAACAAGTTGTACAATAAAAAAAAACTCATTACATGAATACTAAATGCAACTATCAAGATGTCAAAAATGCTCTTGCTAAAGTTAACAAAAAACTCTGATCCCTTTTCAATCAACTAAAGCTAAATATGAGATAAAAAATAATTACCCAGGCAAAAGATAACAATAGTGTCTTCTTAATTATGTTAGAAACCTTAGAAACAATGAACACTGCACAGTCAGACCCCGAGGACATATGGAGTCTACTAGCAAATAAATTTGGTTCAAATTTCCTTCTCCTCTCTCCCCTTACATTCCCAAATCACATATCCACATCTAACACTGTCTCCCATATCTCAGAAGAACAAATCCTCAAAGCAGTTTCCAAGGGGAAAAACATAATATCTATGGGCTGAATAATACAGGACTCTGCCTATTGACCAACCTGAAATAAGATCTTTCAAGCCCCCAGCAGAGGTTATTCAATATCAGCCTGCAAACAGGCTCTTTCTTGGATGAGGGAAGGAAAGCAGCAGTCATCCCCCCTGTACAAAATGGGGGCATCAATGCACCTGGGTAATTATAGACCCATAAGTCTAACTGGCCTCATCTCTCAGGCTATAATGAGGATCATTCTGGAATTGACAAACAAATACATATGTAACCCACAAACTCTTGACCTAAGCCAGTTTGGTTTTGTCAAGGCAGATCCTGCCTGCTTAACTTAGTTAACTTCTTTGAAAAGGTTACTGAAGCAATGGACGAGGAAAATCAGTGCACATATCTAGACCTCACAAAGTTATTCAAACCATACCACACTCAGGTACTGATGATAAACTCTCCCAGCTAAATGTTAGCCCCTATGTGACTCATTGCATAGCAAAGTGGCTCAAAAACAGAACCCAGAAAATGAGAGCGGGCAGTTGGACATCTTCCAAAAGATCTGTCACTAGTGGAATATCCTAGGATTCAGTCTTGGACCACACATTTTTGGCATTTACTTCCCAGTGGTCAAAGTTAATATAAGGAGTTTATGGCTGATCAAGTTTCTAGATACCACCATAAACTGTCCAGTGGACACCAAGATCCTCCAAAAGGGCCTTTCCTAAACAAACAGCTGGTGTTATAACCACTGACTAAAACTAAGTGCCAAAAAATTGTAATAGTCTCCATTAGCAAGCATGACATACCCTGTAAGCATCACATTGAAAACACACCCACTGAAATTAGATTCAGTAGTTGAGGACCTGGGAACCTACATGTACATAAAACTGTCCTTTGATTAATATGGATGCACTATTGTAGAAAAGTCCTTTTTCACCGTATAGCTTATTAGTAAGGGTATGGCGTCTAGGTCCAGTATATCATTGGATAATCTCACCAGTGGAAAATTTCATTTGCATTCAACACTTATTGGACTAATCACTGAGCATAATGCCCCTTCAATATCTACCTGTCCAAATATTTAGTACAATTTGAACAACCACATCACCTTCTCATCAAGAAAATCAAAGGCCTAAATCATAAAAATTCCGTTGACCATGTCATAACCTTGTCCCTCTTATCAGTATCATACAGGCTTCTGAGAGACAATCTCGACCTCATTTGCCTCAACAGACCCTGTCTTCTCTAATCAACTACACATCCACAAGTCAAATGGTGGAGTAAACACCAATTCAAGAGATATTAATTTATTTTGCAACATAATAAGAACTTGTTGGATGGATAGATATGTACCACAGAGAATACCTAGAACTTGTTGGGTGGACAGATACAAATCACAGAAAATACCAAGAGCTTGTTGGATGGATAGATATGTACCACAGAGAATACCTAGAACTTGTTGGGTGGCCGAATATGAATCACAGCCAATACCTAGAACTTGTTGGATGGATAGGTATGTACCACAGAGAATACCTAGAACTTGTTGGATGGATAGGTATGTACCATAGAGAATACCTAAAACTTTTTGGATGGATAGATACGAATCACCGAGAATACCTAGAACTTTTTGGATGGATAGATATGTATCACAGAGAATACCACATCTTTGGAATTCTCTTGCTCATCACATAAACCAAAATACTTTCCCTTCTCTGCAAACATAATCTGGATGAGTGGATGCAAAACCACATGTCCACCCCTGGTTTAAGTAGCACATAAATGTTCCTGCTGGATCTAGATTACTTATGCTTAATTTCCAAGAGTTAATACCTTCATGTGAATGCAGGCTAGGTGGCAGGCTTCTAAGGATTTTGATGATCAGTAGTCTAATAAGTACTTAAGAACTTATGAATTTCATCTTTTGGGAATTACCTGTAATGATGGAATATTTAACAATTGTGATTAGTATGATTTTTTTTTTAATTTTAAAGTTGAAGTATCTATGGTTTTAAAAATGAAACAGTAGAGGAACTCAGAAGTATTTTGGTACTAAGTATTCTGCCAACATTAACTGGTGCTAAAATAACTTGGACAAAGTAGTAGAAGTGTTAACTACATTGAGCCATCCAACCAGAAAGCTTTATTTGCCATGCCCGAACTGTGATAGAACAGGCTGGCATAGAATTTTATTTGCAAACTACATACAATACTTTAGCAATGTTATTTGTTGTCCTTCATCTGTCCTTCTTCTTAGCTTTTCAGTAGTAAAAAAAATATTGTACAAATGCAGTTTCTTATTACGGTCTGGTTCCTACCAAACTGATGTGAGTCAGCTGAAAAATGTGGTTTGTGAGCAGACGGATTTGTTCTGGTTTCCTGATACATGGATTTGTTGGTAGTGGAGGCTGATTTTGGTATAGGTAAGTTTTCAAGGGTAGATATTTTAGGGAAAGTAGTATTAGGGGTTTACAGGTCACGTATGTCAGGAGGTGAGGTAAGACAAGGGAGGGGCTGGGGTAATTTTATTATAGTTATAAAATGACCGGAGTCTCACTGGCACTGTCAGTTTGAGTAACTGCCAGTTCTCACCATCTAAATGACCAGGAGGATGCTCAGAATATAGTCAGTATCAAACAGGATTGGGAAACTACTCCCTCCTTAGCTAAGCTAGTTGTAAGTGTAGTAGGTGGTAGGTACTGGGTTTAAACACACACACACACACACACACACACACACACACACACACACACACACACACACACACACACACACACACACACACACACACACACACACACACACACACACACACACACACACACACACACACAGTGCTAATATAAGAGCAAAGGTGTCAAATGACATGGAGATAAAAGGGATTATTTAGAGATAACAGTTGGCCCTAAATTCAGATGCAGGATCAGGGTTGGGTGAAAATGGATATTCTGATTCTAGAATGAAACCAAGAGCCTAGGTCATGCTTATCTGGTCAAGGTCAAGCTGTAGGAGGCGTTGTAGTGATCTAACATCTGGGTTTCTTCTCTATGGCCTGGATATTGATTTAAGGAATATTGCAGTAAAAGTCAAGGAGAAAATTCATTGAGGGCACTGTAATTCCAGTCATAGATGGCTCAGCTAGACAAGTAGCCCCTGCTGGTTAGCAGAGGAGGTCAGGCAAGTAAACTGTGTTCCTGGTTTAGACTTGGTAGACTGTGATGCAGACACTCAGTTGAGAGGGATGTTAGCTCACATTGTACATGTTGGGAGTAGTGATCAGTTAAGGTATGGAAGGAGAGGAACTTCCAGGCTTTTCATCCTACTCATTTGTTATCACTACATGTTTCAAGAGTATGGACAGGGTGTGTGCATTACCTCACAGGGTAATACCTTCCAGATAGTGGATGGCAGGGACACACCACTGGGCTGACTCAAATGTTTGAAAGTGTTCCCATGCATTTATACATCTGGCTGTTATACAGGCGTAAGGATAAAGTAAAAACAATATACAGGTAAGTGCTTGGCTGTAATGAGTGTCCCCATGTATGTACCTTATAATTGCTGGCCACACAGGAACAAGGATGGAAAGTAAAATAATAAAAGAAAGGGAAATAAAATAATTAGGTGTGATTGTCTGACAGTGAGGTACAAATTGTGTTAGGAAAGTCTCTTTCTGAGCATACCTCTCACCTATCCAGATTTTTACAGAATATCCAGACTAATGCATTATAATTTTGGCTTATTAATCATAGACCTTGTGGTCTTCTGACAAATTATTGATGACTGAAGTCAATAAATTATGACAGGCTTATGAGTTTCAGCCTTCAAATCGTAGAAAATGCATGCTAATGCAAAGTCTGTTATTCTAGCAACTTCCTACATTTGAAAGAGCAATATTTAAAACATGTCCATGCTTTGAAGCCTTTGCTCACCCATTATGTTTGGCTTTGTCCATATTTCCTGAGGTAAGAGGTTGAGATGTATGCCTGTATCTCATATCATTTTTGATTTTCTGGTAAATCACTGAAGATTACTGTCAGGAAATATTGCAAAGCATTGCAGTTTAATACTTCATATTGTTCAGGAAATGTATGTTTAACTAAAACTTGTTGTTCTAATAACGCTTTAAGTAAAGTACAGTCATATATATCTCCTTAATTTATTATCTGTTGTATATATTGTGAATGATATGGGCAATGTATAGCTGTATATAGTTTTTGTTGATGTTTGTACAGTGTTCTTCTGTGGTTTGTATTGTTTGTCTATAAGATAATAAAATAAAAAGATTTTCAAAAAAAAAAAAAAAATGTCTCTGATTTTGATCCTTTGACAATTCACTATTTTTGGCTTTGTCCAGAATTCTTGAGCAAAGAAGTTAAGTATGTCCTTGTGTTTCAGTTGTTTGGGGATATGGCGATGCATCCATAACTTTGGCCTTATGTTCTGCTTCTCCCCGAGATGTGTGTTTGGAAGAAAGTTAAATTTGCTGGTGAGTGATTAAGTAATTTGTGGTCTCAGGTTGTGAGGTCTAGGCATGTGTTGTTAATGTGTTGTTCTATGATATTGTAAGATGTTGTAAGATAAGGTAGGGTGTTGTAAGTAGAAGTGTAATATTTAAAATTTTTAAATATTTAATATTTTATTTGGCGAGTGCATCACCCCCCCCCCCCCCCCAGATCTCATCTTCTGTCTTCAAATGGTGTATATTACCATTATAAGGTGGAACATATGGGCATATTGGAGAATGTGGACTTTTTAAAGCTTAAAATAAGGAATGGTCATCATAATGTGATGCATTTGAGAGGCATGTCTCTTCCTCTCTACCTTTCCCCTTCCAGGATTGAAGGTTTTATCCAAGAGGCATGAGCTTAGAAAGGGAGGGGTGTGCAGGCAATCAGTGCTAAGACATAAAGCTGAGAAGTTTTTGTGGGTGCACATAGACAATGTGTAGTCATTCTTTTCCTTTGGGTTTATTGTATAATGCAGGCCAAGTTTTGTAGACAGGTTTTTCCCTTAGACACCCTGGTAGATAGGCACTGGTGTTTAAGGGGCTTACTCTTTTAGAAACTTAATGTTGACCCAGCTGCAGGTAATGATTTTCATAATGTTATTGAGTCCCTGAATTTATTGCAAGGTCAGTTGGCTGCTGAGAATTAGTCTTTTATTTTATTTTTTTTTTTTTGTGGACCATGGATGCATTGTGCACGTTAAAACTGCAATCCAGAAACAAGGTTCCTTTGGCTTAATATCATAGAGTGACAATGGCCAGGATGAAGTATCTTCAATACAGGGACATCACTTGGGTGGGACTGGCATTCCCTCTACTCCTGTTTGGTCAGCTTGGCTTGAGCAGGGTTTTGTGGAGTTAGTGCAGGAGGACCAGGTTCAAGTTTTCTTGTCACATTTATTGACCATTCAGGTATCAGACATTAAGAAGTACTCACGTTTGGTGCAAAAGGCTGTGGGTTTTCTTCCCCCACCAGGTAGATGGATTGTAGACACTGCAGTGCAGCATAAGGGGATGTTACACTCCTGAGTGTGTCATCTTTCAGATGAGATATTAAATCAAGATCCTATCTGCTTACATTGGTTGTAGCTCAGGTGGATGTAAAAGATCCCACAGCACAAAGTGAAAAGAGTAGGGGTTCTCTGTGGGAGTTTGGCAAAATGTTTAAGGTATTGACCTTACAATCACAAGGTGCAGGCTTTGATTCTCATGAGGGCTAATTTGCTAGGCTTAAAATGGTCTACAAGGGCAGTAAGTCTAATGCAAACCTATGAATTGTTACAAATTATATACATGATTTACATAACATAAATTATTTACAATTGTTTTCATTTTACATCTACAATATAATATAGCCCCATATACTTTGATCAACTCCTACCCTTTTTCCACAACCAAAAACACATCTTCTTCAATATTTGAGATGATATCCATTTCACATTAAATTTCATTTAATTTTGTCTCTTGTTCCATATTGTCCCTAAAATATAAAACTATTCTTATCAATTTCTTTCACCTCTTTCCATTTTCTGTCACCATAATATCCATATTCTCTCATATTTATATTTATATCTTTTAATCTTTCAATATCTTATTTTCACACAATTTTCCCTCATTTCTCTCACTCTCATACAATTCAAAAAAATGTTCTGTTGTTTCAACTTCCCCACAATAATTACATACCTTAGCTTAACAGTTAATTTAGTTATTGTCAACCTCCACATAAAATCCTTACATTCATAAATTATTTTACACCATGCAAGTCTTATTTTAATTGCATTTCTTTTTTTTCAATTTCTAAATGCTTACACTGGTAAATATAATACTGTTCATTCATTATATTTAAATACCATTCTATTATTGTTTCTACATTTTTTATATTTGATTTCCATAATAAGATTTTATTCTGATACTCTTATATCTTTATTTATATTATTTTTCCATTTTTTTCCAGATCTTTTTCTCTCCCAAAAATCTTTATATTTCACTTTCATCATAACATCTACTAAAATCATATTTTCTTCTCTTAATCCTACCAATGCTTTACAAAAGGTTCAAGGAAGCTGCATAAACAATAGAGTTAATTAACTTAATCCTCCTTCCTCTTCCTTAACATACAAAATTCCTCTCTTAATTGAATTCAACCTTGATCTCCATATAAATGAGAATACAATTGACAATAACTATTTTCATACTTAGATGGAATCATATATAGACTTGCTAAATAAAGATATAGAATTTATTAGATATCCTTTTTTCTTATATGATAGTTTATATGATTTCTAAAACGCACATATCTCTCTTAATTTTTGTATAATTTTATCCCACTGTTTTCATCTCTGTATGTTTATTCCAAATATTATTCTCAAAATATCTGTATCTTTGTCATAAAATTGAATACCTTCTAAGTTACGCATAAACCCAATTTCTTTCTTTTAATCTTTATTGATACGTAAACCAAGCATATTTAAATGTCTATTTAATTTTCCAATTCCATGTTATATCCACTCCTCTTTCTTAGTAACTAGAACTATACCATCTGCATAAGTAAGATTTATTGGAATATGTACTCCTTTTGTTATTTTATATCTTGCCATTTTCACCTCTCTATTCATCTTATTAACTGACACATTCATAACTAATGTGAATAAAATGCTGCTTGCTGGGCATCCCTGTCTTATCTCACATTTTATTATTTTTTCACTTAACCACCAATTTAATATTGCTCTCATATCATTATTCCCATACCCTGACATAATTGCTTTTATTATTCTATCACTTATATTATAATCTCTTAATGTATCCCATAAACCATCATATTTTATTCTGTCAAATGCTTTACTAATGTCTCCTACCATAACTTTACTTTCTCTCTTTTTATTTATATCATCTATCACTTCTCCAATATCTATAATAATTCTTGACTTCCCTTCCCTTTCTTCCAAAAATCCTACAACCAAACAATTTATCTACACCATTCCTAGTCTTTTTCCTATTATTATAATCTGTATTATTCATTACTATTAGTCTCCAATTTCTTATATCCACTTTTTTCCTTTTTTCCTTAACTACAGTACACATTTCATTTTGCCATATTCCTTTTTCTAATCCTTCATTCAATACTTACACAAAATATACTGTATTGTAATACATATAATACTCAATCCTGTCCATCCCTATGAGTTGTTCCATATTCATTTATTTTATAATTTCATTAAGCTCTTCCACATTTATATTTTTCTCAATATTCTTATCTTCTTCACTCAATTTTTAACTTTCCATATCTGTCTCATTTTTATCTCCTTCTTTTTAAATGTATTTTCTATATACTTCTTTGTTACTTCAAATATTTTTTCTGTGTATTCACACTTTCTCCATCATCATCATCAGCCCCCTGCCTTCCTATTTTTTCTACATGGGGTTGGAGTATCATATTAACTGTCACCAACTCTAGATTCAGTGTCACACTCCTGCCTTCATCAACACTCAAGCCTAACTGTCGTAGATCTCCTTGCACACAATCCAGCCACCTCTTTGCTGGATGTCCTTACTTCTTACCTTCTTCCTGTCTGTCCAAAATCTTCCTCACCATGTTGTCTTCTGCTTTTCTGCACATGTGTCCAAGCCACCATAATCTGTTCTCTTTGATCTTTTTTGCAATTGGAGCTATTTTGGCTTTCTGCTCTTATGTCTTCATTTCTTCATCTGTCCCACAGTATGCATCCTATCACCCTTCTATAGCACTTCATTTCCATCACATCTGACTTCTTCAACTGCTCTGCCTTTACCGCCCAGGTTTCTGTATCGTACAGTAGTACTGGTCACACCACTGTCTTGTACACCTTAATTTTCAGCTTCTTTGGCAATCTTCTGTCATAGACTACACCAGACATTCTATGCCATTTGACTGCAACCTCTCTGATTCTATCTTTGACCTCTTCATTCAGACTTCCGTTTTCCTCAACTACCCCTCCCAAATACTTGAAGCTGTTCACCTGTTCCACTATCTTTTGTTATATCTCCATTCTCAGCTTCTTCTGATTTACCCAGTTTGATGCCATTACCATCATCTTATCTGTACTTAATTTCATCCCATATGCCTTCATTTTTGCATTCCATTCTCCTATCCTTTGCTGAAGTTCTAGCTCAGAGTCTGTCTGTAATGCCACATTGTCTGCATAAAGCAACTTTGTTGATCTGTCCCCCCAACCTTTTTGCTAATGTAGTCCATCACCAGTATGAACAGCAGTGGGCTCAGAGCTGAACTGTGGTGTACATTCACTGGGAGCCCGTCTGTGAGGCTGAACACTGTTCATGCATGAGTCACTGGATCCTTGTACATAGCCTGCACTAATTCTACCAAAGTTTCTGGGATTTCAAACCACCACAGTACTGCCCAGATCAGCTTTCTTGGGACCTTGTTATATGCTTTTCCCAAGTTCAGAAATGCCCAGTTAGACACTCTCCTCATCTCTAGCTTCTTCTCCAGTATCTGTCTCACTGCAAACATTGGGTCAATTGTGCTTCATCCCTATCTGAATCTGAATTGCTCATCTCCCATCTTACATTCTACTACTCTGCGTATCCATGTATCAATCACCCTCTCCAGAACTTTCATGAAATGTGATAGGAGTTTAATGCTTCTGTATGGCCCACAGTTGTAGGTGTCCCCTTTGTTCATGTACATTGGCAAGAGTATGCTTATTCTCCAGTCATCTGGGATATGACTTTCTCTCCACACTTCTATTAGTACCCTCAGAAGTCATTTCTCCCCTATCTTACCCAGCATCTTTGTCATATATGCTGCAACCTCATCTGAGCCTGCTGCTTTCCCTGACTTAATTGTCCTTAGTGCTGTTCTTACTTCTTCTAGGATGGGCTCTTCTTCTTCTCTCATTGTAGACTGTTTCTGGGGTAGTACAGCTTTTGTGGGGTTTTCTTCATTTAGAAACTGCTGAAAATACTCCTTCCATCTGCCTTTGATATCCTGTGAACTGGTGAGCAGGTTGTTGCTGGCATTCCTTATGAAGGGTGTCTGACTATCTTCTTTATCTTTTTGTCTTTTCCTTGCAACTGGATATAGTTTTATTGTGCCACTTAATGAGTGACTTTCCATAAGTAGGTAGAGTGCCTCTGATGCCCTATATTTTGCTATTCCAACTTCTTTCTTAGCTTCTTTGTTAGCCAAACAGTAGTCCTTCCTAGCTTGTTCAGTCTTTTCTATCTCCCACTTCTTCTTGCACTCCTTTCTTTTGATGTCTTCCTGGACTTCTGCATTCCACTACCAGCTTTTCTTATGTGCATTATTTCCATACCTGACTCAGCCACTTATCTTTTATGTAGTCCTAATACAAGCGTTTTGTAGGCACTGCTATTCTTGTTCAACTCCACCTATTTCCTCCTCTTCTTGGGTTACTAGAGCCCTAAGTAATTCCTTGAACTGTTGTACTTTCCCTCCAGTCAACTTCCAGGTCTTCAGCCTGGTCTCTAGTGACCTTAGAGCCTTATCTGACCCCTGATTGCAGCTGATTGTGGCTTTTGCTGTTGGCTGACTGTTTCACTTGGGATAACTTTACAATCATGGATTCTACCCCAGTGCCTTTTCCTTACTAGGAGGAAGTCTATATGAGTTGCATGTTGGCTACTCATGTATGTGATCTTGTGATGGTCTCTCTTTCTGAACCATGTGCTGGCTACTATCAAGCCATTTGCCAGACAGAAGTCTAGAATGGCTTTACCTTCTTTATCCCTGTTGCTTCACCCATGTAGACCCAGGCAGTCTTCATATCCTGTTCTGTCAGTCTCGATATGTGCATTCAAGTCACCCATTATCAACACCAGTTCATGTTGTCCTGCAACTGCTGTCTGAATGCACTCTTTTCCTCACTATCACAACCCTGCTGTGGGGCATAGGCTGAGATTATGAATACTGCCCCATCATTACACTGGAGTCTGATTGCCATGAGTCTGTCATTAATTCTGATGATATCCCTCACTGCCTTCTGAAGCTTCTTTCTCACCACTATTCCTACACAATTGCTATCCTGTCTCCCTCCTGAGTAGTAGAGTCTGGATCCCAAGCCAAGTGGCTTTGCTGCACTGCCCTTCCTTTTCATCACACTTTCTCCTTCATTATTCTTCAGTGTCCTTATTACTCTCTAATTTTCTATCGCTATCTTGTTTATATATTGAGCCACTTCTTTTTTCCTTGTAAGAAATACCTTTGTTTATATACCATTTTCTTAATCTTCTCCTGATTCATTTCATATATCTTTTTCTCATTTTCATAAAATATTGAATTATGTTTTAACATCTCTCTATATACTTCCTGACTTAATTGCCTATATTTCTAGTTTTCTTTCCTTCTCCACACAGCATAACATTCCATTTTTTTAATATTTTTCTTTGAAAATTATACACTAATTTGCCCAGTCTTCATAGAAAATTCTCATTTCTACATGATCTTTCCATAATTAATCAATCTCCCTTCTATCATCCTCTTCTAAGTACTTTTCTTTATATCTTTTAATGTATTTATATTCTTCCTTTTCCTTCACTTCTACCCATATAGCTAGTATTCTTATTTTACAATTTTCAAACTATTGGATATTATAAAATAATTGATTTCTGTTTTTATCTAACTTCTTTAGTAAGTCCAATATTTGTTATTGCATAAATATAGCTTTCTATTTTTTATTTCATATACCTTCCTAACATCACTTTCCTCTTTTTTTTAAATCACAACTAAAGTCTCCCAGTACTATTATTTCTATATTCACTTCTACATAGTTTAACTTCTATTTAAACATTGCCCCTCTTTCTTTCTTAGTAACATATGCATAAATTGGAATAAGTCTATCCCCTAGATTTAATAAATTCTGTGTAGACATAGTGTAGAGCCTACACAGAATGTTACCATATCAGTATACATGGTTTCCCCTTGTCAGCGCACCATGCATATTAATAATGGCTCTTCACAAAGGAAGAGCCATGGGACACGGTTATTGAATTAGTGTAGAGAGTGTGGTGCTAACTATGTCTGCAAATGAGTAACACACTCCCTGCACTGTTTAATTGGAGTATAGCAGTGTAATTTAATTTTTTTTTAATTTTTTTTTTTTTTTTTTTTTTTTTACAAATCATGTTCATGTGGCTCAGTGTGGAGCGTAGCATGCTAAGTGGTGCTGAAATACCAGACATCTAAAAGTAGAAACCAGATGAGTTTAATTATTTATCTAAAGGTCAAGTTTAAGTGTAGCTGACCAGGTTTGTGCGGCTGTAGCTGACCAGGTGTGTGCGGCGCACTGCAGTGCTCAGCACTGCTTAAAGGTAGCTCAGAGCTATATGTAAAGGTATAGCAAAATTCTAGATATCTATATAGCTAAATGGGTAGAGTTCGAGCCTCATATTCAGTAGGTACAGGGTTTAAATACATGGGAGGGCAAGTTAATGTTTTTGTTCAAAATACAATTTATGCAAATTATTTTGAAATACTGGCCTGCTGTGATCAGCTAAAGTCTGCTAAGACCTACTAAGCCCTGCTAAGCACTCGATAAACACAGTCTTCTTCTTCTTCTTCTTCTTCTTTCGGCTTCTGCCGTTAGGGGTTGCCACAGCAGATCAACTGTTTCCATTTCCTCCTGTCCTCTGCATCTTGCTCTGTCACACCAACCACCTGCATATCCTCTCTCACCACATCCATAAACCTTATCTTAGGCCTTCCTCTTTTCCTGTTACCTGGCAGCTTCATCCTTAGCATCTTTTCCCCAATATATTCTGCATCCCTCCTCAGCAGATGTCCAAACCAACGTAATCTTGCCTCTCTGGCTTTGTCTCCAAACCTTCCAACCAGGGCTGACCCTCTAATATACGTATTCCTAATCCTGTCCATCCTCATCACACCCAGTGTAAATCTTAACATCTTCAACTCTGCCACGTCAATCTCTGACTCCTGCCTTTTTGTCAATGCCACTGTCTCCAACCCATATAACATAGCTAATGACTGAAATTGTTTATGCACTGCTTGGCATCACTTGGCTGGTTTGTACACTGTTAAGCACTGCTAGGCATACAGGTTTTAGCACAACTCAGTTTAGCTGGCTGGCTTGAGTGGTGCTAAGCAATGTGCCACATTTTTAAATACTGGCCGATGGCATGTAAGAGTGATAAAACAGGCTATATTAAGCCCAATAGGTGGGAATATAGCATAATCCATTGGAGTTTGGTCTCTGAAGGATACAATGGTAGTTGTTGGAGAGGGTTCTTGCTTTTGGGCACAACAGTGGGGCATTCAGGAGTCCAGGGTCATGGCTGGAATCCTTGTAAAAAAACATGAGGGCCAGCTGATGCAGGGAGGTTACCAGGACTCAGAGTGTAAGGTAGAGGCCTGGGAAGGGACCTCACCAGTGCAACTGGTATCCCCTGCACAGGTGAGCAGTGTCATCACCACAATGCTGATCTGAAAAGATGGAAGTGGGCTTTCATGGACACCTGAGTCCAAGAATTCCAGGCTGGGAATGTCCCACATGTATGTAAGTACAATTACCTGTGTTTCACCAATATCTAATCTTAAATGTCTGCTAAACCAGTATCCATAAGGGTGTGCTTCTCTCCCAACAGCTGCAGAGGCAAGGGCTCACAATATCAAGGTGCATGCTGGGCACTTGGCCAGGTTGCCCTGTGAGTGTGGTGGGTACAGATGTATTTTGCTCTCTATAGTCAAATAATCAAGAAAGAGTAAAGCAGTAACTGTGATTAAGTATATACAGTAAAGATTGTATTGCAATGAATGTGGACTTACACCTATACTGCAAGATGTGCATACTGCCAACTGTAGTGCCATAAGCAGGGAAGACTAAAGCATTAACAGTAATAAAGTATATGCAATAAAAGTTTGTAGTGCAATAACAGTGGAATTACAGCTGTGTTGTAACACTTGCATAATAACAACTGTTGTGCAAGAAAAACATGAAAGTATAGCAGTAACTGATTGAAGGTTTCTGTAATAAAGTCTATTGTGCAATGCTTTTGGAAGTAGGGCTGTTTTTTAAGAAATACATTATTAAAACTGTTTTGCAATAAAAGCACAATATGGTATCAGTACCTGCATAAAGGTATGTCTAATAAAGTCTGTTGTGCAATAGGGCTGTTTTGCAAGAAATTAATTATCACAACTGTTGTGCAATAAAACTCACAAAATATTATCAGTACCTGCATGAAGGCATATCATTGCTGGAGCCTTCCTGTGTCCTGACAGAGTGCTCTTCAAACTATCTGGAGATATACAGAGCTGAGTATATTTTTCTGGCACTTCAGAGTTGTGTACTGGTAATTGTTGTTTGACTAATTTTATATCATTGCTGGCTGACTTCAGAGTTGTGCACTGTTATTTTTGCTTCACTGTATAGTTTTTCACATCTCTGCTGAAGGTATTCCCCCCCTCCCCCTATTTCTCTGTGTCTTAAGTTGGTATAACTGGTTTTACATCCTGTGTGTTATCTGACTATCTCAAGGATTACTTGCATAAAATTAGACCTCTTAGCCTCCATATCATTGCTGGAGCCTTCCTGTGTCCTAACAGAGTGCTCTTCAAACTATCTGGAGATATACAGAGCTGAGTATATTTTTCTGGCACTTCAGAGTTGTGTACTGGTAATTGTTGTTTGACTAATTTTATATAATTGCTGGCTGACTACAGAGTTGTGCACTGTTATTTTTGCTTCAGTGCATAGTTTTTCATATCTCTACTGAAGGTGTTTTTCCCCCCTCCCCCTATTTCTCTGTGTCCTAAGTTGGTATAACTGGTTTTACATCCTGTGTGTTATCTGACTATCTCAAGGATTACTTGCATAAAATTAGACCCTCTTAGTAACAGCCTGCATATCATTACTGGAGCCTTCCTGTGTCCTGACAGAGTGCTCTTCAAACTATCTGGAGATATACAGAGCTGAGTATATTTTTCTTTCACTTCAGAGTTGTGCACTGGTAATTCTTGTTTGACTAATTTTATTAAATTCCTGGCTGACTTCAGAGTAGTGCACTGTTATTTTTGCTTCACTGTATAGTTTTTCAGATCTCTGCTGAAGGTGTTTGTTTTCCCATACTCATTCTCCCTATTCCTGTCTTCTTGTACTCACCCCAGTCCAATCTATTTACCTCATTCTACCTAATAGATGCCTTCTGCACTTATTTTTAGTAATTTTTAATTTAATTGCATTTTTTAAACTGGTCTAACATTGCTTAGCTTGCACTGCATTTGAATTGTTTTTTACTGCTGTTTTAGCTACTTTTCTGTATGTATATATATATATATATATATATATATATATATATATATATATATATATAAATACCTTTCCTGTAACTAGTGTAGTCCAGATTCAGATTTGCTGTATCCAGGACTGTATGTAAGCTTCTGAGCCCCCCCCCCCCAAGCTTTCTGTGTTGGAAAGAAGCCTTCTAGCTTACCAGTGGGAGTGGTAAGCACTAGGTAACCTATCTACCACATAAGGAGTGGGTCTGATCCAGAAATTGTCGTTTCTGGCCATTTGGGCAGTTTTTTCATCTCTTTCAACTTTCTGATTTAAAAGCCCGCATTTGCATTTGTTTCCCCCCTTTCCTGTAACTAGTTTAGTCCAGATACAGATTCTTAGTTTTAGCACCTGAATTTGCTTAATCATGATCAGCACTTGTTCAAAACTTTTAAGCATTAAATAAGCTACTAATTACTGCAGCACTCAACCTTCCTCATTACCTAGAGGAAAACAGTTTTGGTACTTACTTTCCTCACTTGCTTAGAGAAAAACAGCTCTTGTACTCACTTTCCTCATTTATCTAGAGGAAAATAGTTTTTTATTCAGGCATGTTCAAGGGTCAGCTCCCAGTGTTCTCTCCTGTCTATCTGATGAATCTGGGCATCTTGTGGCAATGTAGAAATTGCCTCATTTACACAGACAACCCTCTCCTCCTATCATCCAACACTACCACCTGTGAGAGATGCACTTATCTAGCCAAACTGGAGGTAAAGCTCTCTCCAACCAAGACTGAACTTGACATTCAAGAGAAGGTAAACACTTGCACCACACCACACTCATCACATAGTCTCACTAAATCTACACCACCAAAATCCACACATAGAAACACAAAAAGATTCATGGAGGCTCTAAATAATAATCTGCTCAAGCAACAGACACCTCCAAAGCAGAAATGCAAGCAACCTCCACCACCCAACACAACCCAAATGACATATAGCCCGCAGACTCAGTGTGCCACTCAACCACAGCCAATAAGGCAAAAAAAATGTACCCAACACACTAGTCATAGGTGACTCTATAGTCAGGCACACCGATGTTGCACTCACCAGGCTAAATAAGGGAAAGGTTACTGTCAGCTGCCCGAAATACACGAAAAGGCAAACACACAAACTAGGAATCAAAAGCACCAAAGGCTTAGCAGATTACTTGAAACAAACAATTTATTGAGTTAGCGCTTTCGGAAACAAACTGTGTTTTTCCTTCTTCAGACAAGGTACTACCATTTTGCAGAGCTTATAAATAACACATACAATGCCAATTAACTGATTGTTAAAACTAATTGAATAGTTTTAAAGTGACAGATACAATTCAGTAGATTTTAACAAGCCAAAGGAATATACCTTAGGCAAATACACTTAAGTCACAGAATCCTAACTAACAATTCAACCAACATATAAGAATAATGATGCTGTGTATGAATATTAAAAAACACTTAATAAAATTGTTGTTAAACAAATCCAATAAAAAATACTTATTAGACCATTAAAAACAAATCTTCCATGGCACTAATACTTTAACTAAACTGAAGGCTCACATGTAAAGTCAGTAAAACTATTATCTGTTTAAAGCCAACTTCTTTAGAAAACATTTTATAGAGACCATTTCGTTTAAACCTGGGGGTAAGTAAGCAGAAGTAGAAATTTGCCATTTGAGTTCATCAATTTCCAGATTAATCTGCCAAGGCCCTCCTCTAATGTCTGTATTAATTTGTTTTAACACAGAGAACTTAAAAGCGTGGTCTGGAAAATCTGCAATGTGCCTAGCCAAAGCATTGTTTGTATCCCTTTTGTTAACAGCATAAATGTGCTCATAAATGCGTGTCCTGAGCTTTCTTTCAGTCTTCCCGATATAGAAAGCTTTACAGGCCTGGCACTTGGCACAATAAACCACTCCCTTAGATTCACACGAAAATCTACCATTAGGTTTGTATACCCTCTCCCTTATTTCAAAATGGTGATTCGTGTTCAGGTACCTACACTGTTGACACCTCCCACATTTAACCATGCCTTTACTAGCATTGGGGTGTGGGTTAATGGAATATTGCAGCAACTGTTTCAAGTTCTGCCCCCTTCTAAAGGTAATCTTGGGTTTATTACCAAAAAGTTTAAATAGGGAGGGGTCCTCCATAATGAGGGCCCAGTTCTTATAAAGAGTTTGTCTAATAAAAGAGTGGTTAAGGTTGTAAGTAACAACAAAACTTATGTGGTGGCAGTCTTTGGTGTTACATAAAGAAACAACCCTCTGGTGAACGGGAGAGAAGTCCTCAGCCAAAGCTTGAGTTGTACCTAAAAGGGGTGTAAAATAGCCAATCTGCCTTTTAGTAATGACCTCGGTGGAGTTACCAGAAACTAGGCTCAGAAGGTATCCTCTCTTAAGAAACATACGTTCAAGCTTAGAACATTCATCCGTGAAATCTCCCTCATCGGAGATCATTCGGGCTGCCCTGACTAACTGCCCCTTAACCACTGCTCTCTTTTGGTGGTAGGGGTGGCAGCTAGAAAAATGAAGGAAACAGTTGGAATAAGTGGGCTTCCTATAGATGGTACTTTTAAATCTTTTTCTACCCACATCCTTATGAAGACTAATGTCAAGAAAATTAATACATTCATTTTGTGGGTTGAATGTAAACTCCAAAAAATTAGTTGAAGCTGAAATCAATTCAATAAATTCTTGAACACCTTCAGTCGACCCTTTCCACAAAATGAACATATCATCTTGGTACCTTGTGTACCATGCTATGTTTTCTTTAAACACAGACATTTTAAAGAGGAAGGTGGTCTCCCAATGAGCCATTATGCAGTTGGCAAAACTGCCTCCACAGGGGGATCCCATCGCCACCCCTGATTTTTGCAAGAAGATCTCTCCCTCAAGCCACATAAAGTTGTTACTCAACACTAAATCTAACAAGGAGGTGATGACATAAATGGTATTATTGTCGCATTTCCTTGCAGACATAAAATCCCTAATCCACTCAATCCCCAAATCCTGGGGAATCACTGTGTAGAGTTCCTTTACGTCTACTGTCAACATTTTGTAATCTTCCTTGAAAGGGATGGTCGCAAGATGGGTTAAAAAACTCCAAGAGTCCTTGCATATTTGGAGCTCACTCTCAACTAGGGGCCTTAGGATGCTATCCACATACTTGGCACAACCATAAGAAATAGACCCACGACCGTCAACAATGGGTCTAAAAGGGGGGTCAATAATCCGCTTGTGGATTTTAGGAATGCCAAATAGGGATGCCATTCTGGGGGCTGGCATAGTCAGAAAATCGAACAACTCTAAGTCAATAGCCTTTTCAATAAAAAGCTCATCTAAAGCAGCCCTAAACTTAGCTTAAGCCACATTAACCTCATTAAGACAAACTTGTTGGTAAGGTGAATTTTTAAGATATTTGGTCATACATGCCATATATGTACTGTGATTCATACAAACTAAGCCCCCTCCCTTATCCGGTTTCATAATCCTGATTTTGCAATCGATCAGCAATTTAATAAAATCGCGCTCATTTTGAGTGATATTATAACAGTGTTTCGTGGTTCTTAAACCTGAATCAGCACGAGCCCTAAAATCTAACTCACACATTTTCTCAAAAGCCAAAATGTTAGGGTGCAGAGGTGGGTTAAAGGTGCTTGAAACACGCAAAAAGTTGGCAAGGGAGGGGGACGGACCCAAAACAGCACTGAGGTTAATTTTGCGTACAAAAAGTTTCAAATCCACAATGGAATCTACTAAGTTCATCCCTGAATCTGGGACGAAAGATAGACCCAAGGCAAAAAAGTCAATAATATCTTGTGGGAAAGTCAAGTCAGAATAATTATAAATAAAAAAGTCACCAGCAGAGTTGGGCAGCACTTGGGGTTCTAAAAACCCCTCTACTACTACCTCCTGCACTGGTTCCTTCGTTTGCGTGTGCGTCCTTGTTGGTTGGACACTCTTGGATTGTTCTGCCCATTGCCCTGATATAAGTGAAAACCCTGTTGCATGGACGTCGAGGGCTGGTTAGACTGAGCACAATTGTCTGTGTTTCTATTTTGGTTCCTGTTAACAGCAGCTCGAGTGTTAGCAGCAGGGAAGGTGTTAGAATTATTTGCATTGTTCCTAATTCTTTCACTTCGTCTGGGCACATTTTCCTCATTGAAACTGTCCAGCTCTTGATCCCCATTCTCACCTGGTGTGTCCTGATCCACATTGTGTGTACTCAGAAAGTTGTTAACCAAAACAGGTGGGGGTGGGGGATAGGCAGTCCCAGAAGAATACTGCTGAGTGTCTCTTAAAATTTTCTTTTTCTTAGCAGAAGCCAGCTTGATAAT
This sequence comes from Protopterus annectens, assembly GCF_019279795.1. Taxonomy (NCBI): domain Eukaryota; kingdom Metazoa; phylum Chordata; order Ceratodontiformes; family Protopteridae; genus Protopterus; species Protopterus annectens. Next base: position 1,356,047,806 of record NC_056733.1, on the reverse strand, counting down.
AGTGGCCTCAATACTGTTGAAAATCCTCATATATTCATACTTGTAGCGAGGAAAGTCAACATTGGATGTGATGTCAAACTCCATGTGTTCTAATTCAGCTTTAAAAGTAGCCACCTGAACTTGGTACTGCTTAACCATTAATTTAATAAAATCAAAACCTTGTTTGTTAAACAGCTCAATAAGTTCCAAGTGGAATTCAGACAAAGTTCAAGTGCAAAGCACCACAAAAACCAACTGGTGATAGATAATAAAATCCACGAACTTCAGGCTCCTTCTTTACTTTGAAAACTTTAATTTTAGATTTAACTTTAAAACAGCAAAGAACAAGTAAAACCACAATAAATCAAGAGCTTTCACCCAGGCTTTTTCAAGACAAGTTACAAGCCATTTTCTTTGACCTTTTATACAGGAATGTTATGTGCAGTCATGTGATCAATTAAACATTTAATTGTTTAATTGTCACAGTTAGTTAACTCTTTGTTTCCAGAAAAAATACTTTTTAAAAGTCTCCTGTGTGCTGATTATGTTGAATACCTGAGTAAAGAACTACTAGCAACATACAGTTCTTAGTTTCAATATAACAATAGTTTAGTTTATGGTGTTAAATGGTTAGAAAACCTTTAAGTTGTTTGCATATTTGCATTTTAAGTATAATAATGTATAAACCAAATTATTACATTGCAGTAAGATTTCATCTCATATAACAAATGTATAAAAATATTTAAAACATTTAAAATGTAATGATACAAATAAAATAAATATAATAAATGTATAAATAAATATATTGGCTGTTTTAAATACTTAAAAACTCTGTCTCAACAGCCCTGTTAAAATACATATTGAAAATACATGCCATAAATAAGGATTAAAAATATCCATTATCAATACGCTTAGCAAATACCTATTAAAAATGCGTATAAAAATGCATGTCAAAAAAATACATATTCAAAATACATTAAAAGTATGCATCAAAATACATGTTAAAAATACATGTTAGAAATAATTCGTGTGCAAGTCACAAAATGTGAACTAATAAACATTATAATTAGAGTTGTAATTATAATGTCAACATCTTGTACCAAGTATGTGTGCCGGATCTTACAGTGTTTGATAGCCATAGCCTCACTCTTCTTATTAAAATACTTGCATGTAAAAAACTTATTTGTAGATTATATACAACTAAATGTAAAAAATTGTTGTGGTAAAAATCTCCACCTAGAACGTTCTTTGAATAGTCTTATAGTATGCTTATGTTATAATTTTGCCCTTCTGAGTTTAAGTGCACTACTCAGACTTATAGCATCATTCAAGCCAGGGGGTCTTGAGGCATCCAATGTTAACTGCCAAAGAAGTTTTTTGTATTCTAGGGAAGATTCCCAATCTCCACCTCTTGGGTTACTCTACACTTGGTCTAACACTAAAAATTTTCAAAGTAAAGAAGGAGCCTGAAGTTCGTGGATTTTATTATCCAAATGGAATTCAGACTGGTTTACCAGCCCAACAGGATAACGCCATTGTCTAAGCCCCTTCGGAATAATTTCTTTCTTAAGGCATTCTTCTAAATAGGAAATTTCTAGCTGCAGCTTTCTGCAGCGAAAACGTTTGTAATCAAATGCATTAATAGTATTAGAAAGATTAGAGGGCGTGTTATCTGAAACAACAGTGGTATTGGTTGAAACAGTATTGCCAAAAAAGTTTTCTTTACCTAGAAAGCTTCCTAGCATTGGTGGCAAGTCATTTGAAATTACATGGTTGTCAGTATTCACAACAAAATGAGAGCCTTCATTCAAAGGTGTTGTCAGTGGTGCCTCGATGTTACCGCTTGAGTCGCCCACAGACCTTCGACTGCCTTCAGCATTGTTTCTGTTGGAAGAAATAAGCAAGCTTCCACTGCTCACATTAGGAAGTGGGAGAGACCTCCCAGAAACACTCAAACCAGGAAGTTGTTGTGCACTAGGTTGCTGCACACAAGGATTCTGTAAAACAGGACTCCGTTGCCTGGCTGCCTCAGCCAAGCCATCTACTTTCTGTGTCAGACTGTCAATGCGCCCCATTACCAAATCTAATAGGGCTGTTAGGTTACCGATGGCATTCGCCTCTCCAGATCTTACATTTCCAATAGATCCTCCACTTGGAATGGGCTCTTCCTGTGTAAAGAGCGAGCCCTGTGAATTTGCTGCACTTTGGTTTGCCATGTACATGAACTACACGAAATGGCAAACACACAAACTAAGAATCAAAAGCACCAAAGGCTTAGCAGATTACTTGAAACAAACAATTTATTGAGTTAGCGCTTTCGGAAACAAACTTGTGTTTTTCCTTCTTCAGACAAGGTACTACCATTTTGCAGAGCTTATAAATAACACATACAATGCCAATTAACTGATTGTTAAAACTAATTGAATAGTTTTAAAGTGACAGATACAATTCAGTAGATTTTAACAAGCCAAAGGAATACACCTTAGGCAAATACACAAGTCATAGAATTCTAACTAAAAATTCAACCAACATATAAGAATACTGATGCTGTGTATGAATATTAAAAACACTTAATAAAATTGTTGTTAAACAAATAGTTTTACTGACTTTACATGTGAGCCTTCAGTTTAGTTAAAGTATTAGTGCCATGAAAGATTTGTTTTTAATGGTCTAATAAGTATTTTATCATTATTCTTATATGTTGGTTGAATTGTTAGTTAGGATTCTGTGACTTAAGTGTATTTGCCTAAGGTGTATTCCTTTGGCTTGTTAAAATCTACTGGATTGTATCTGTCACTTTAAAACTATTCAATTAGTTTTAACAATCAGTTAATTGGCATTGTATGTGTTATTTATAAGCTCTGCAAAATGGTAGTACCTTGTCTGAAGAAGGAAAAACACAGTTTGTTTCCGAAAGCGCTAACTCAATAAATTGTTTGTTTCAAGTAATCTGCTAAGCCTTTGGTGCTTTTGATTCTTAGTTACTGTCAGCTGCCTGTCAGGTGCCAGGATCCGCCACATAACCCACGCACTGAGGTCACTCCACAACAAGTACAAATATGACTCTGTCATTGTTTATGTTGGTGTGAATGACCTGAGATGTACCTCCCTGGACTACATGAAAAGAGACATGGAAGAGCTGTCCGATCTTGTAGCCCAGGCAGGTATGACTCTAGCCCTGAGTAGCATTCTGCCTATCCTTGAATGATGCCACAGTACAAGGACAAAATGATTGACTTCAAAGATTGGCTAAGCTTCTGGTGCCATTCTAAAGGGATCCAGTATCTGATTGCCTCGGATGACATGGTCGACAGACCACGATGCTTTGCCAGAGATGGCCTGCACCTCCTCTGGGATTCCGGATAGGTTCTTGCCATCTCTATAGTGCCTTTTTAGGCAAGGTTGAAATGACAAATTCACCACCGTAACAGGAACAGGCAAGCAAAAACTGAGGGTGATGCTACTCAATGCTAGAAGTCTAAATCTCAAAATGCACTTACTCGAGGCACTCCTTAAAATGGAGAACATCAATATCTGTGCAGTGACTGAGACCTGGTTCAAGACTCCAGAGAGCACCCCTGCACTACAAGGCTATAACTCATACCACACTTTTCAGCCATGTAACCTGGACAGGAACACCAACGGTGGAGGTGTGTCCATATTCATTAAGGATATCCACACCTCCAGCCTATTTCATCTAATTCATCCCCTACAAATTCTGGATTTCAACCGGCTGGCGAACATCCAACACCTGCTTCTGGTAACACCATCCAAGCGGCTCGTGAAACATTCAGTAACCCGAATCCAGTGCTTATTGGAGTTCCTACACTATGTGAATGGATCACGGACATGGACACATTCACTTTCAGTCAACAAGGTGTACAGGAACCACCGGCAACAAAGACGGGAGTTTCTACTGCAACAACCGAAACAATAGCGGACAAATTAAAGGTACTGGACTATAAACTTGTAAAATTAAGGAAATTGCAGTTAGAAGTATGTTATTTCAAACAATGTCTGCAAGATAATATTATACCTAAAGGACTACATAGTAATTTTGTCCCTACAGGGTTGTTCGTGGATGCAACCTTCCTATCTGAGTTAAAAGTTCTTTTTGATAAACAAGGTATACAATTACTGGAACTCATGATCAAACACTATTCTTCTTGTATAACAACTTTAACAGAAGAAATTAATGAGTTGGACAATATGATTAAACTAGACCTTGATTTTTTTCGATACAAATATGATTACACCCATATATTTAATAGTATCGATGTTTTACTAACTAAGCTCAAAGCTAATAAGTCTAAAAAGTTGAGTAGGGACAGACTGTCATACCAGAATAATAGAGCCTATCCTAAACTACTGTTGCCTATTAATTGTATTGGGACTTCAGTCACTAATGGTATGCCTTCTAATGAAGTAAATTTTGGTCAGCATAATGCCTCTAACTCGGATACTAATCAAGAAGACCACAATATTGCCCCTACTCAAGGTCACAGACGGAGCAATAGGATCAAAGCAAATAAAAATAATAATAATTTTAATTCTACTACTTATCATCATCGAGAAGAGGAACCAGATCAACACAACAACAGTAATAGTAGCATTTTTTTAGGAAATCGCAACAACAAACGCCAGTTCAACCACAAGAACAGGAACTGGAACAACCATCAGAATCAAGCTTGAATAATGACTTAGATTTTAGAGAGCATAATGACTTAAACATTGTTTTGAATAGTAAAGGTGACTTCAAGGTTTATAATTTTTCTAGCATCACATTAGACCAAGAGTTGATTGATTTGTTAGCTCTTGGTAACACTTTTGTGCCTAGTCACAATTTCAACTTGACTCAAACTATAATTGACCTCAAGTGTTTTGTGCGTAAATTGAATTTAGAGGTCATGTTTCCTGCCCCTCCATTACAGCAATTACCTAACCTTAAGCTGTCAAGTGTTTTTAATCCAGCTTTACATCCTAACCTTTTTCTGTTTGAAAGAGCATGTGAGGTAGATTTCAGGTTTTTAAATGAAAACCGCAGATATTTCTCTGGGCAAAATAAGAACAATATAACCAAAGACAGATGTATCTCCTGAATGACCTCTGTAGGTTAACAGTTAGAGTATTGAAACTGGATAAAGGGGGTGGATTAGTAATCTTTGACAACAATGAGTACAAAGCCAAAATGTTAACAGTTTTGGATAGTCCAGCATATACCCCCTCATCCATTAATGAAATGAATATGGCTTACTCTAGGAACAGAGGCTATTTCAGGGATCTCTTCCTCTCAGGTAAAATTGACCTGGATACCTACCACTTTATTGACATCATATCCCCTAAGGTCCCTGTGTTTTTCGGGATACCAAAAATTCACAAAGACCTATACAATCCCCCTATGAGAGCGTTGGTAGATGGTAGGTCTTCAATGACTCACCCTTGTGCACGCCTGGTTGACAATATTCTGTCAAAGTATCTAAAGCTTCTGCCTTGCATATGTAAAGATTCCTGGTCATTCCTCCGTGATATAAACAATTTTGACTTTAATGAAACTTGTAATTTCCTCACTATAGATGTTGTCGATCTTTATACTTTGATCCCACATCTTGAGGCCATTGAATGGATAGCTAACATCTTAACTGATTTAGGTGCCCCAAAGACTGAGATTGACACTGTTTCTGAGTTACTTGAGATTGTTTTATCATCGAACTTTTTCATTTTTGATCAACAACATTATCTACAAACACAAGGTATAGCTATGGGGTCACCTTGTGGTACTAGTGTAGCTAATGTATTTGTTGCTTATTGGGAAAAACAGTTTATTCTTAATAACAGTGACTTCAGTCACCTGGTATTATACTACATTAGATACCTGGACGACATCTTCATTCTCTTTAAGGGGAATTGGGAGGAAGCTGCATCATTGGTTGAATTCATGAATAATACTACAAGTTTCTTTAAGTTCACATTTCATTTTTCTACAAAAGAAATAGATTATCTGGATGTTAAACTGGAAAAAGACACAGTGAAAGGGTTACTAGTATCTTCCATTTTCAGGAAGCCAACTTACTGTAACTCCTTTCTTCATTTCTCAAGTTCGCACCCTTTCAAACAAAAACGATCAATAGTAAAAGGACAGCGAATAAGGGCAGCAAAAATGTGTAGTACGGATGAACATTTTGAAAAGGAATGTCATGTTTTAGCTGAAATGTTTTTCTGCCGTGACTATCCGGAATCATTGCTACTTGAATTAACACAGGAAGTTAAAAACAAAAGGATACGAGGTCTTTACAGACCATTGTTAAGGTATAGTTCTTCAACTGTAAAAGTGGACTTAAATACATCAAGTGAGGTTTGTTCTTTAGTGGAGGTAGATTCCACTATCGAAAGTAGTAAAGAGGGTCAGAAGTTTACTACTAGTTTTATTACTGCCTTTAATATGGACTTCAACCAGATACGGTCTATAATTTACAAGAACTGGTATTTTATCACTAGTAATAACCAACTCCTTGAAAGGAAATAATCTTAAGGCTTTGTTGGAGAGACATGACCATAATGACTCATTTTCAAAACAGAAAGGGACTTTCACTTGCGGCCACTGTAATTGGTGTAAAAGTTTAAGGACAGGTTCAACATTTCAAGTGAGGGGTAGAAAATATAATATCTATCACAAAATGAATTGTGATTCTAGGTCTATAGTCTATTTAGCTACCTGTGATAGTTGTCCGGCATATTATGTCGGTAAAATGGATTGGAAGTTCAAGGAAAGAATTTACCAACATGTATATGCTATTAGAAAGAATAGAACAAAAAAGGCTTTAGCAAAGCATGATTGCAACAATGCAGGGCATAGTTTTCACTTTATGGCCGTAGATCAGGTACCTAACAATATCAGGGGTGGCCCTACTGCATTCATTTTGGAAACCAGGGAACTTGAACGGCAAATAAAATTGGAGGCATTCAATTGCCCTGGGTTAAATGAAAATTGTAACATCTCCTGCATACTGAAATTAAAAAGCTACAAGAGATGACTATATATACACATTTCCTTTGGTCATGGAGACTTAATCTATTAGACATTATTAACAATTTTAATATTTGATCATTTTAATGTTTAACATATATATATATATATATATATATATATATATATATATATATATATATATATACACATATAAATAAATGTTAATTTAGTTATTCCCTTAAAATGTGAGGGCAAAAAAGACACTTTTACTATTAGCAAAAGTTTATTCTATATACTTTTTACATGCCCACTTTTTTAGGGTTATAGATTAAAATTAATATAAACAACAGTTTATAGGATTTCCTTACAAATAAAATCTCAGTTAAATATTTTGAATAAAACATTCACCTGCCCCTTTTCACGTGGTTACTTAGGGAATTTGGTTACCTGGTAATGATGTGAAATTTCAATTTTAAGTGGTTTTATGTACGTATATGTATATGTATAGGTTGTTCATCAGAGAATCTAGAATACTTTTTTTCTACTTATTAGAGTGGTTCTGGGATTTGAAGTTCCAGGTTTTATTAGGGTTTGAAGTATTGTAAGATAGATTGTCTTGTTTTCTTTTAAAAGAATGTGGAAGTGACGAAATTTTTATGTGACATCATTTTATTTAAATCTGTTTTTTGGCGCCATTCTGTAATACTCTGAAGAAGCTACTGTGTTTTCAGTAGCGAAAACGCTGAATCTTCATATTAATAAATTTGCGTTAAGTGGAAGTGTATTTCCTATATTTTTGGTCTCTCACCAGCTTGGACGCCTGTACCTTCTATTTTCACCTGCTTTATTTGTGGTCAACAGTTTGTGAATTTAAGTAAAATGCAATAAAATGGGCCATGTTTTTATGAAGAAATCTGACACAATAAAAAAATAAAATAGTTTATAAGTGCCCATAGCTGAGCAGTGCTCTAGCAAGCTGAGTATGTCTGCCTGTAGGTGACCAGTGGTTTAACAGGTGTAATATGAGTGCCCGGATTGAGCAGCACTGCAACATGATGAAACTGTGCGCCCGTAGTTGCGCAACATTTCTCACAGCGCAATATGTGTGCTCATAGCCAAATAACACGTTAACCAGCGTAGCCTGTTTGCACGGAGCTGCGCAGCACACCAACTGGCTTACTGGCGGGCAACGTTGAGCAACCTGTATGAAAGCCACCTTTAAACAGACACACCTCCTAGCCTGTCTAGACAGTAGTAAAATAAAAAAAAAAACAATGCCCAGGCTCGAACCCAGGATACTGTGCATCATAGTCAAAGTACTGAACCACTAAGCCATGACAACTGTAATGAAAAATGCAGTATTGGCATATATATAGGAATGAATGGAAATAGAAGCATGACAAAGCAGGTTTTGTGAAGCTGATACAATTCCAAAATGGCCAATCACAGATAAGTGCAGGAAAAAATGGCATATATAAGCCCCATAGGCAGAAATATGCAGCATAACTGATTGTGGAACCTATTTGCAGTCAGGATGGCAGGTGTAAGAGAGGGTAGTCACTTCCGAGCACAGAGGTGGGGTGTTGAGGAGTCCAAATACATGGTTTGGCTCCTAGTCCATGATCATGAGGCTCAAGTCATGCAGGGCCAGGTTCTGTGGGGTGTGTATAAGACAGAGGCATGGAACCGGTTGGCACATGATCTCACCAGTGCCACAGGCATACCAAGGACTGGTGAACAGGTCCGTCACCACCATGCGGACCTGAAGAGATGGAAGCAGGACCAACTGAACCATTGGATCCAGGAGGCCTGACAAATGCCCAACGCCCCACTACTGAGTAAGTATCCATGTAATTATGTATGTAAGGAATTATCCTAGCTGATATTATGGAGATGTATGTGCCAATATTACTTCATTTATATTACAGCTGCATGTGTGCTTTCTGCGAATCAGCGAGCCTATGGTGATAGGCTGGAGTGGTTGCGCCACCAGGCAGGTTAGTAATTATATTTCTGTAATTGTTATATAATATAAGTGAGACAGCTTGTAAAAGAGTTCAGTGTAGTTACATATTAATAAAGTTCAAATAACACTAGAAGAACGATTCTGCTAGTACTGTATGATTAGATAAGTTATGCAGCCTGTAATCCAGAAATAAAAATTAAACAAGTCTGAAATTGTGATTTCCCACCTGAATTGTAATATCAGATAACCTGCTGCAGCCTGAAAATCAGTGATAAACAAGCTAAAGACAATAGACGTGTCAAATACATCCCCTTTGAAAATCTGCCATATGAAACAAGTGAGTCTGTTGGAAAGGATTGTTGTAATCAAGTATGACATGTTAATAATGCCTAGAATAAAGTACCATCTTGAATTGTAAAAATAAAACAAGTGAGAGTGTGAGAAAGAGGTATGAATCAACCAAGAAAACTGTTATAACTTCTGAATAAAGTATACTGCAGTCAGTACATAATGAAATGAATGAGACAGCCACAACCAAAAAGTGAAATGTTTGAAATAAAGTACTGAAGCTGGAATGTGTCTGTCCCACAATTTGGATATGTTGCTGTACCCTTGCAATATGGAGATAGTATGGTTGTATGAAATAATGAACATCCACAGTTGTCTAGAGCCATATAAATGAAATGTAGCAGGATGCTGTACCTGAACATAGCCAGATATGAACGTGTATGAATAAAAATGCAATGTATAATAATGTAGCAGTAACAGTCCCATCATCAACATTCCTAAGGTTACATATAGGAAACTGTACTAAGACCTGTAGGGTATATATATATATATATATATATATATATATATATATATATATATATATATATATATATATATATATATATATATCTGCAGCTACTAGAGATGTACAGCATATGTATAGGTAGTTGAAGCTGTTAATGAAATATTTCTTCACCCTACCCTATATTCACAAATAATCCCATTCCTCAACAAACTGGGTATGTGGAGTCACAATTAATTCCGATGGACATTTGTCCTGTTGGTTCAAACATATTTGCACGTATGTTGCTGCATGTGCCTTGTTCACATATCCATACCTGATGGCCTGTTGCCATCAATCAACCCTGCATGTGGTTGGATTGTGTACTGTTGTTCAAAATATGCATGTGTTATGCTTGCTGTTCAATGTTTGGAATTCATGGGTGTTTGGTTAATGGGAATACTGATGCATGCTGTTAAAACTAATTTTGAATGGTATTGTTTGTTACTAACCTAAAATGTCATAAAATATTTCTAAACATAGGACAACAGGGAAGGCGGGTTTCAGTGGACCCACCTCTCCCACCTCAGCTGGCGAGTGCACCTGGCACTAGTGCCCAGGCCGGAACCTCCTCTGGTGGCCCTGTAGCCCCTTTGGGTGGAAGCACTGCAGGGGATGGGGCTCATTCCCCCCTCTGCAAACGTGGCCAGAAGAGACCGTCCACTCACCCTCCAAAGTGTCCGGTCTGTGGTGCGTAGCGAGATCAGGCATTCTGTGCTTGAACCCCTACGCCAGCTTGAGGCTCGGGTGGCACAACTCACGGGTGTCCCTGCTGCCCGTCCTACACAGCCTCCAGCACAGCCCCATCCTGGGCTGTGAATGCACAATGGAAACTGCCCATGGGTGGAAATCGCAGTTCCACTGTTACCATCTGTGGGCTCATGGGCTGGCAATATCCAAACATCCGTCCCCGTCAATTGTGTTCCCCCCCCACATGTGTCATACTCCACCCCTGTATGCGTCTTGTTTGTCTTGTCTGTTAACCTCCCCTACCTACCTCCCCAAATATACCTACTTCCTGTACCTCACATTCCACTCTCAACTGAAAAAAAAATAAAAAAGGGCACTCTGTTCCCGCAAAAAAATTATGCCCCATACATAGCTGCCCATTTTGCAGACATGTCTGCTGGACATGTGAACTGGTAATTACAATTGGCTCTACAACATATTTTGTTGTCCTCACCCCTCTGTCAGGGGTGGAAGGTTTCAAATTTCACACCAAATTGCAGACATATGCACAGCTGTTGCTGATAAAGAAACGGGCAGCTATGGGCCTTTCCTACATCCTTCCTGCAAATCCTGAGCTTGTTTTCCTACTGTCTTACCCTCTTTGTGCCCCCTTTTTCACCACTTTCCTATCTCCCCATTTTCTTTTCTTTCAAAGAAATTAGCACGGGTTTGTGCGACAGTAAGCACTTTTAAGCAGTTGTAAGCGGGTGTGCGCTTGTGTGTGCTTAGCTAAGCGTGTGTGCGCAAAGCTAAGCGACAGTGCGCATGCGTGAGCTCCACGCAAACCAGCGCTAATCCACTTACAACTGCTTAAAAGTGCCTTAGTCACTCTGAATAACAAGGCCTGTAGTCTGCTCAGCAGAAAAATAAAATTCCTCTGTTAGTTTTGAACCCAGGACCTTGGAAACACTAGTCTGCATGACGTACCACTAAGCCATGACTAATATACAAGAACTTTGTGCTGAAAGCAATCTATCATGAAATAGTAGGACTGAATGTAAAGGGAATATAGGAAGGCTATTACACAAAGCTTTTCTAGTATCTTTACTGGTAATTCATGTGGATTTCTATAACATTAGTGTGATAAGAGAAACAGCCATGCTAGTCGGTAGCTAGCAGGTAATAATGTGACAGTAGCATCTTGCAAACCAAACACACTATCAGAGCAGGATAAACACTGCCATATTTGAACAGGTAAGAGGCCAGACCTTGCAACTGTGACTGATTTACAGGGATGTCCCTGATTTGAAAACAAATGTTAACTGTGCCCCACTGACTCCCTGTGAAATGTACTAACAGTAGGCAGAAAGGTGTGGAATCCCACGTAATGGTAACTGTCAACTACTGAAAGTATGCACTAATTGCATGTCAGAAATGGTGTAGTAATACATATGCTCAAAATACCCCACAGTCACAACTGTAGAATATCTAAAATATATCACGGGTGTATCCCACTGATATGAACCATTCCCTGAGGCTGATAAAAGATACACCTGAGAGTATCTGAGGCCTGCAAGTGTCACAAACTCACAGGCATATCATTCTGTCTGCTGTCACACACTCTGTGAATAGCTATAGAATAGCTTCCACAAGCACACCCACATGTAGGTGTACAACCCACAAATATCAAAGGAGGTAGACAACTAATAAAATAAGGACAGTATAGCAGTTTACAAGCACTGCATGTGCCTGCTATCCATAACTGTTACTACAAAGTACAAGGCGCCACTACTGCTCAACAGCAAAATAAAATACCCTTGTAGGTGCCAAGCCCCACACCTTGGCCAGACCAGACTGCATGCAGTACCACCAAACCACAACAAACATATAAGGAATTGCTGCTGAAAGAAATATAGCAAGCATTACAAGGAGTGAATGTAAATAGAAAATAGGAAAGCCATAGCAACACAGTCCAGTAAAGACACCTAGCAGGCATTCAAGGAGTGAATGTAAAGGCCAAATACTGAAGCCATAGCAACAAATTGCAACAGCCACTGCTGCATACCAGTTACTCCACAAGTCCCACAGGAAAGCACATACTCTCATTTAAACAGTATTAGTATTATTAGGTGTCAGTTAACATACACACTGAGAAGAATAAACTGGAGGAAGCAATAGTCAGGTGTCAGTACAACATGCATGTCGGTGCCTACAACACAGCCTGAAATATGACAGACATACTAACCTTTACACTCACACAACAGTGTCCACAGCATACCAGCATGGTCCCCACCTTGACAATCTGAAAGGGCTATGCCTACCTAACCTAACATTTTATATCACTGTCCTGAAATCACAGTGATAACTGCAATTACCACACAGCAGGCTGCATACAATTAGTAAATGCTGGCTAACAATTGGTGCAGAGGCCATCACATGCACATGTGCATATACCTACAAAAGCAGCCTGTACTCCCAGTCCACACATGCAATACTTTCATTGCAACATCCGGAGGGAGAGACAGAGAGAGAGAGAGAAAAAAAAAAGCAGGCAAACCGAAAAAGAGACACAGAGACAGCCATTGAAAATAAAGCAATACAAAACAGCAAGCTAAGCAGCAGCAAGCCATCACAAACAGCAGTGACAAACAAAGGTAATGTAAACTAATAATGTAATAGTCTACATACTGTGAACCCTCCATATGTGTTAGCAGCCTGTATATATATATATATATATATATATATATATATATATATATATATATATATATATATATATATATATGGGCAGGGGACATACTGCAACTGTTAGTGAAGGCTGGACATACATATGTATGTGAAGGATGCTATGTGCACATATCAATGTAGGTTGTAGTGCAACGTACAATGTAGGTTGTACAGCAATAGATGTTTAGCAGTATGTTAGTGTGTGTATTTGTATGTGTAAATAAAAAGGTATATATAAATATATATATATATATATATATATATATATATATATATATATATATATATATTATATGTATATGTATGTATATTTATATATGTATCTATATATAATATGCATATATGTAAAAATAGATAGAGAGGGATGTAGAAATAGATAGATCCAGAATGATACCACAGTACAAGGACAAAATGATTGACTTCAACAATTGGCTAAGCTTCTGGTGTCATTCTAAGGGAATCCAGTATTTGTCTGCCTGGGATGACATGATCGACCGTCCATGATGCTTTGCCAGAGGTAGCCTGCACCTGTCACCCTTAGGATTCCAGATACTGGCTAAGACTCTTGCCACCCTATAGTGCCATTTCTAGGCAAGGTTCACATGACAAATTCACCACCGTAACGGGTGACATCTGTGCAGTGACAGAGACCTGGTCCAAAGCTCCAGAGAGCACCCCTGCATTACCAGGCTTCAATTCATACCACACCTTTTGGCCACCTAACCCAGAAAGAAGCACTAAAGGCGGAGGCGTGTCCATATTCATTAAGGATATCCACATCTCCAGGCTAGTTGCACAGCATAATGCATCCGAGATTATCCAAGTGCAACTAACTCTGGGCAGGACCACAATCCAAATTGTAGCTTGCTACAGACCCCCCACCATGCCCCAGGATTCACACTCCTCATTTCTTGATACACTGGAAAGTATTAGGGTACTACCCAACACCCTAATAATGGGTGATTTCAACTACCCCACCATTAACTGGGAAAACTACTCATGTACCAACTCTTTTGCTCAACGTTTTCTAGAATTCATAAATACCAATGCCTTGGATCAACTTATTCACACCCCCACCAGGGGCAGCAATATCCTAGACTTGTTCATCACCAACATGGGAAACCGGTGTTCCACACCAGAGGTCAATTCCTCATTGGTCAGATCCGACCACAAGCTAATCAGCCTAGACATCCACATCCCACCCCCAGCCCCAATTAGGGAAACCATCGTAACAATCTTCTCAAAAGCCAACTTCACACTTCTTAAGACAGAAGTGGCAAACTTCATGACACCCATGCAGACGGACAATAGAGGTATGACTGCCGAATCCTACACAAATGCACTTTATAAGCACTTACACGAGTGCATGGATCATGCTATCCCTAATAGAACCAAGATGTTATCCTCCAGACAAAGGAAGCCAGTCTGGTGGTCCTCTGCCATAAACAAACTCTACAACAGAAGAAAGAAACTGTTGCAAAAATAAGAAAAATCCCATGACTGGAAGAACTCCCTGGTCAACTTCAGTAAGAAGTGGAGATCCCTCATAAAATCCTCCAAAGCTAGTTACGAAAACAAAATTGCCACTGACTCTAAAGACAACCTCAAAGCATTCTATAGCTATGTCACGAATCTAAATGGGAACACTCAGATCTGCTCTGAGTTACGGCATAATGGCACTAAATATACAGAACCAACTGATATTGCCAACATCCTAGCAGATAGGTTCCGTGCTAACTTTACCCCCCTCTCACCCCCTAGAGGGTCCATCTCTATACTGGAAGAGTGCAAAGTTCCTATAAACACGGCTGCATAGGTAAAAAACACACTCTCCAAAGCCAAGAACACAGCATCCATGGGACCTGACAATATCCCAGGCTGCGTTCTACACGAACTACAGAATGAACTGGCACCCTACCTAAGTACCATGTTCAATCATAGCCTCACCTCAGGCTTTGTACCCACTGAATGGCGCACCGCGACAGTTATCCCACTCCACAAAGGGGGAGCCACGACGGACCCCGGTAACTACTGCCACATTAGCCTGACGAGCCTGGTCTGCAAGGCCATGTAACGTATCATCATGGAACTCATAAACAAAGACATTGGTAATCTCCAAACTCTGGACCCTACTCAGTTTGGATTTGTAAAAGGTAGATCATGTCTCTTAAACCTGATTGACTTATATGAAGCAGTCACCAAAGCCATAGATGATGGTAAAATGGTTCACACAGCTTATCTAGATCTCGCCAAGGCTTTCAACACCAACGCCCCACTCTGGAATTATAGATAAGCTCACTAAACTAGGTATAAATACCTATGTCATAAGATGGGTTGCCAACTGGCTCATGGACCGAACCCACACTGTGAAAGTAGCGTATTTCAAATCCGACATCAGACCAGTGACAAGTGGAGTACCACAGGGTTCAGTCCTGGGTCCTCTCCTGTTTGGTATCTACTTCTCTGAAGTGCAAACCAACACAGAAGGTCTTTAGCTAACAAAGTTTGCAGATGACTGCAAACTAGGAGCCATAATCGCAACTCCGAACGATGTGGACAAACTACAAAAGGGCCTCACTGAGACAGATAACTGGTGTCAAAGCCATGGCCTGAAGCTCAATGCCAAAAAGTGTATTGTCATCCCCTTTGGTAAAAACTCTGTACCCATGAACTACTACATAGCTGGTAATCTACTTAATGCTGAAAATGTGATAAGAGACCTTGGGACACAGGTGGACAATAGTCTCTCATTTGATAGTCACATCACCACAGTGGTCAGGAAATCCTTCTACATGCCTCATCTCATCACAAAAGGATTCTCATCCAGAAAAAAGAGGCCATTGTTCCCCTCTACTCATCACTTATTAGACCCATTACAGAGTACAACGCCCCTTTTGGTATGTACCTCACAAGACATATACAACAACTGGAAAGACCACAGAAATACCTCACAAAGAGGATTACTGGCCTCAACATTATGGACACTAACATCAGTTTGCCTGCAGGAGGGACCCTGACCCACCTCGCCACCTATAAGGGGCAAACAAAAAATGTAATTTAAGACCTGTACATTATGGTTTACCTCTACACACACACACACACACACACACACACACACACACACACACACACACACACACACACACACACACACACAAGACACACTTACAGGTGAGGTGGCACAAAGATATTACACAGACCTCTCATTACCCAACAGTCAACATACATGATGTATGGCACTCAACAGCATGCACTGCAGCCATACTCAAAACTTCTTGCCAACATTATACATCTCTGTGATGCATGAGTTGTGTTAGTAGATGATGCCCCTTTTCCTGAAACTCACTGCACCCATGTACACAGTATCGCTCTGCACCTGTACAGCACACTGGAATGTACTGTGCACCATACTTCACGAGTGTACGCACCATTGCTAAATGTGTATATGTGTGGCAGTTATGTCTGCTCTGTTGCTCACAGCCCCTATGTGCTTGTCTGATACATACCTGGGATGATATGAGGACTAATGTCAATAGTGCCTGACCTCTGATTTGCATACATCATCATCAGCAGTGCATGTATGAACAATAAAATCCACTGACACTGACAACCTTCAAAGCTTAATGTGGATATGAGGAGTTTACACACCCTTGTTGACATGCCAGCCTCTTCCATGATATGCAATGGGGCCACAGTACTGCATATGTTAACATTGCACGCACCTGATATGTGACATATGACCTGTGCAATCCAATGCAGTATAAAACAAATGTGTTAGTCATGCAGATGCTGAATTAGATGCATGTAATAGGTGGGTTGCATAAGTGTGCACACCCTTAGCACAATGGTTTGTTGCAGCACCTGTTAAGTGAACTACAGCAGTCACTATTCCAGGAAGGGGTATACTAGCATGGTCCATCTTCACTTGCCATTATTTGGTCACTCCGCCCTACAAATGTCCCACAACTCTGCCGGATTACAAGATCAGCTCATGTGCACAGCCCTTGGAGGTCACACAATGGCTTCACTATTGCTGTGGGGTCAGAGTTATGTCTGCCACAATTCATGACCTTGACTGTGTTCAGATACAACCATTCTTAGCAAGCTTTGGGTTTAAGCTTCAGTTTACTGTTGTGTTTCAGGATGACACCCCTTCCCATCCTCAGCCTTATTGCAGATGCTTGACAACTATGGGCCACACATGAGTGTTATTTTGCATTTTTTCAAATTCCAAGTGCCATGTCTACTGGCCTAGTTCCTGCTAATGAACAGCAAACCTAAAGATGTACACTGGCACCAGCAAGGTAAAAATGGGTATGGTGGCCCTGAAGTGGAGTGAGGTATTGCTTGTGTACCACATGCATCTTTATGAATACTGTCTGTAGGTTTCAGCCTTGGTCTCATGACACCATTACACATTTCAACACATGCCTTTGGGAGACTTGATGTTATGGATATGCTACCTGTAGAGAGCCCTGGATGATGTTTCCTGTGGAATAACTCTTCTGTCTGATTACCCTAACCAATAGGCCACACTTATGCAGATTCCAGGCAATTGTTGACATAGGTACTGCACAGGCAGTACTTGCTAGACATTCCTGCAAGTCCCTCAGTGTTGCTGCGTGTTTCTGGGCAGCCTCCATGACCAGTTTGCAACATGTGTTGTCATCTCTTTTGGATTGGCATCTGTTTATTTCCTACATTAATGTGTCCCATACTTCATACACACATAAATGACTGTCTGCTCTGTTTGCCATGGTATATGCAATGGTGAGGTAAGGCTACTTTTCCCACTCCTGAGTGCTACCTTTTGGATATGGGCTCCATTTCATGGTCTGTAAGATGTGTGTAAGTCATGGCTGCCTCTGTTGCAAATGAGTGGGCAAATGTCATGGACATACTTCTTGGACAGCAGACAATTACTTGGTGTGACATTGAGGCCCTGTACCTGATGGAAGGTGTGTACTCAAGAAGATACCTCACAAGCTGCTTCCTCAATATGTTATTTGGAGTGTATGCGCACATATGCTTCCAGTGTTTGTTAAGGTATGTATTCCCCATATTTGTTGTCCTAACATAGGATTCCATTTTACACATTCATTACTCATGTTAGGATTACATTACAGGTTGTGAAAGGTGTGGAATGTGGTATTGTGATTTGCCTTTGTTTAGATCAGGAACAGTTGCCATTGTAATAGTGGTGCATGCGCTGTTGTAGCCACTGTATAAGGGTAATGTTTCAGACATGTCCCTACTGTAGGCCATTTGTCCCACCATTATGTTCATCTCTGTCCACACATCTTGCACTGACAGGTTGTTTTCTATACTGCAAGACTCTTTCATACCCTTCAGATATGCCACCATGGTGATCACTGTGATGCAGTGCAGTTAACAGCAACAATAAATAAACATAAACAGCATGCATTATGGGTAGGTGTGTTAAATGTGTGCATGGCAAATAGCATGGCTGTAACATGGCCAGTATATTGGCAAACCTGAACAAAACAACTCCATACTCACCAGCTATAGGCTGCTTCCCCAATTGTATACCAGAGGAACCTAAATAGTTGTGTGAGAGACATAATGTCAGTAGCCACACCTGTGGCATTGGTACAGAGTGGGAGCAGAATTTCAGCACATCAACAATACAAACCCACAATACTAGAGATTATGCACATCTGTTCATTACTACACTGCAGCAACAGACTATCTTATCTGACATATGCATGTAGATACTTCACAGATGAAAATAGATAAGCAATAGTGGTCTACTAATGTGCCCTGGGGCCTTACATGCACACTCCGCATCCATTGTGTGGGTGGCACCCACCTCCACATTGCTGTCTTCAGCTTACTGTTTTGGCTGGTAGGCGGATGCCCCAAGGTTGGTGAAGAGCTCCTCAGCATGTGTCAGTGGGGGCTGGATGGCATGATGCCCACCTGTGGCTAGCTGGTCCGTCCTAACTGTAGCAGCATGCTGATGGGCATGGCGGATCAGATCTGTGCAGTGATGCTGCACCTGCTCATAATTGTGGTTGTGCAGGCCGACATAATTTACCCTCTGGATGAGCTCATTCCACAGGGTGGTCCTCTCCTGCAGATCCTGGGCCCTGCGCCTGAAGAGGATGGCATGATGGACTATGAGGTACTGGATTATTGCATCATTTTCCAGGGGTATGTATGCAGGCAAATGTTCCTGGGACATTGTACCTGGAAGACATAAACAGGAAAAAAGGTCAGAGGATCTCATATGGTTGTCCACGTGCACATCAACTGTGGGTGTTACTTGCAAATAATCCAGACTATACCATAACAGTATAAACTATCATGGCTTGTACATCTTGCATTACACTCCTGGCCCTGACCTGTCCAGTTCCCCCAATGCTGGACACTTAATGGCATAATCTACTACACACCATTCATTTCTGTGTAGAGGAATGACAGTGTCCATCTTCCATGTGAATGGTGTGTGGATGGTGGCGTGTGTGTTTGACTGTAGTGTGTGATGGGACTGTGAGCACATGACTATGTTCATGTAGGAGGCAAACTGTGATGTTCTCATGCCCCATGGATACTTGCTGTTGTTGCCATCAGTCTGCATTATGATCATGCTCACCACTCATGTGGGCAGGAGTGTGGGTGATGTGCATATCCCCCTGTACTACTTTTGGGACAGGGTGCCACTGTTCCCACCTAATCCTGTCTGATGCAGGGTTGCCTGTATCCATGGCATGTGTGTATGAGGTGTGCTGTACCCCCAGTACAAGATGACCTGTGTTACTGGCTCTGAGATTGCGTACATATGCTTAGACATGGTTGCAACTGGCCTTGGTGGTTTGGATATGTCTGATTTCTAGTCATAGTCAGCCTTACAGGAGGTCACCTGTGAACCTACATGCTTGCTCAGATAGAGGTGCACTTGCTTCCAAGTTGTGGTCTGCACTTATGTGTCCCTGTAAAGCCACTATAGCAACCTATTATGTGCTTTGTGTCTTTTTGGTGTCCACCAAGGGGGATTACTCTATCGTTGGTGGAGGATAGTTGTACAGGTAAGGTACTGCTGATTCCATATAGCTACAGTGGATATGAAGTGTACACACCCCCTGTTACAATGCATGGTACTTTGCAAAAGGAACATGACCCCACAAAAGCACATGTCAACATAATCCCCACCTGTGATGTGTCCTATAGCCTGCTCAGTTCAATAGGGAACATAGCAACCTGTCCTGTCGAAACATATAGGTTCATAGGTTCATAGATGTGTACTAGGCTAATTGCCCTGGAGCCTTTGCAAGCCTAGCCCATAGGATTACCCTGGCATCATGCCATCTGACCTTAGTTCCCAGTGCTTCTGTCAAGTAAAGCCAGTGGAGTGATCCCTAGGGTGAATTTTCTATTTCCCATCCACACATCAAGATTTCTCTTGAATATGACCAGTGAGGTGCTCTGCTTGACATGTATGGGAAGTCTATTCCATAGCATGGGCAGTCTCTGGGTTATGAACCTGTCCCTCCAGCATATGGGAAGAAATACTCAGTACAGTAAGCCAGTGGAATGTGTGTGCACAGTCTTACACTGATATGTTGTGTAAACACCTGCTGAGATGATTACAGCATCCATTTGTCTTGGTTTGTACTTTAACGTCATATCACATCTTCACATGGCAATGGTTGCTCATCTTGCATGAAACAGCTTTGTTTCTTTTTCAATAGAATTGTACAGGTTATGGGTCACATTTGAGGTGAGAAACGCTTTGACATGACTTCCTGTGGTCTCATTGGCATACAGCACATAGACCTGGCATTCCATCAGGGGTGTGTACACTTTGATATCCATTGTATATGGGTGTTGATATAGCTGTTAGTGGTAGGCATGGACAGTGGGTCATAACACAGTTGTACACTTCTCCGTTTACTACGTGATAGGCATGCCTACTGTAGTACCCATATCAGTGTCATGGCAATGCAACAATCAACAGCAGTACACATTTAATTTTGTTGTATGCAGTAACAGTGAAATTACACACATGTGCAACATGCACATCCTATTTTCAGGACTGCTTGTGACCTATGTTATTACTTTTGTGCCTTTCAGCTCAGCTGAACATACACATACATACATACACATGCTCAGGGGATACCTTGTACACATTTGTGTTCTATGTCATTATGGCACACTGTATTTACAGTCTTGCAGCTCAATCATACATCTCGACCTGTTATACCAGGGCTTCTGGTCATTGGTCCATCTCACTGGGTGACAAACTAGGGAAGTCAATTTTGATAACGTATCAATACAGCTGCCATAACACAAGTATATGTGTAAGTGACTAGAGATATCTGTTACAAATGTGAAATTTGTCCAGAAGAACACTGTACAGTTGAATGTTATTAATTCAGTATATCACATGCAATTTAACACACACATCTGCAACAGTGCTTTCTATACTCATGCCCTATATAGGTATCCTAGATGTACAATACAAACATGTATAATATTCACAGTTAATATATGGGTATGTGCAACATCCCATTAACTGGCATAGCAGTGGCACAGACACGACTGTTTAACAGACACTCTAGTGGTTGCCATATGTGAGCTGTCCTTTCACAGGGTGTGTCAGGCTCCTCAGCTGTGACCCAACCTATCCACCTCTTAGAGCATCACATGTGCACAAAGCCTAATATTAGGGGGGGTATATATAGGGACAAATTATAGATATGCCTATTACAAACCTATGAAGTTTGTGCATGATACATTTCGCATTACCATGACTGTTCTGATGGTGGTGGGGTCTGAAACTCATATGTCTGTCATGACATCATTACGTCCACCTTCAGCTATTTGCCAGGCTAATATAGATGTTTGGAGGAACAGAACAAGCACTATGATGACTAAATCTTGACATTCTGTAAAGATCTGCACAGTTGACAGGTATGGCCCACTGCAGACAGAGCCAGATGATATGTCTATAGCATTTGTTCAGCAGGGCATCATTACAGCAAGCATTGATGGCACATATACATCTTTAATAATCATCTATCCCATTATTACTACATTCAGTTACATGCTTACATGTTTCACATACCTGATTTATCTTCAGGTTCCTTTTGTGTACAGGATGTCTTCTTGTTTCTTATTTTGAGGTTTTGTTTATTTTTTATTTATTTATGTGTGTGTGTGTGTGTGTGTGTGTGTGTGTGTGTGTGTGTGTGTGTGTGTGTGTGTGTGTGTGTGTCTCTCTCTCCACTACTGGGGTCGAGCTTGTTTGAATAGGTTGAAGCATGGCTTTTGTAGGTGATGCTCATGTTCAGGTGATGGCCTCTGCACTAATTGCTGTTCCCCACTTGTTAATTGCATGCAGGCAGCTGTGTAGGTCTTGCAATAGCCAATGTCATAGCAACCCACTACTATAAATAACTACATCATGTGGGAGTTGCCCCTTTACCTTTCCTGTATGGAAGACGTCCTTCATGTGTGTAGGCAGCAGTGTTACAGACAGCAGGTAGCAATATCTCTTACAATAGGACTTGTAGACACAGGCCAACTACATGTTTGTATAAGGTTCCAGACCTAGGAACAATGTGTGAGTATTGCTGTTATATGCACTGAATACTGCTAGTTTTACAGGGTTTGTGTGTACATGCTAGTTTTGCATGGAATGCAGTCTGTCTACATAGCTCTCAACTGTGGGCCTATCCATATGATGACAATAGGATTTCCTGTTATGTTTTGTTTGTTCCCCACAAAGGTCTTGTCCCTGACATATCAGTGGCATTCTCTCTGCTGATTGCTATCAGTACATGGCAACATCCATCTGTGTTTCTGACTTCATATTCCTGAGTAAGGGTATGTTGCAACCAATCCTGTAACAGCAGCAACTTTCACAGTGTATAACAGCAATATTTCAAATATGGCCCTGTGTTTCAGCCTCTGTCCTCCACCGATATACCAGGATTTGTCCAGATGTCATGCAGTAAGAGGTTGACAGGTAGTGGTCTATCATTATTTAGTGCTGACATTCCTGCTATCATTCCAGTGATGTTGTGGACTCCCACACAAGTTGTGGGGTAGGGTCCATATATATGAGGGCTATAGCTGGACAAAACATGTGTGACCCTGTACAGTCTGGAGGTCAGTGTATAGAGGACACTGTTATATCCCCTTGTAAGACATTTTATTGGGAGGGGTATTAAATATTTTAACCTAGGCTGTTACAACATGTTAGGAATATCAGTAATAAGAAACATTAAGGTATATGGCTGTACATTTTCATACATTTCACCATGGGAACAGTTGTGGGCTAGAGTTTACTGTCTTGCACACAGTTCTGTTTGTCAGTGTGATAGTGGCATTTTAAGTTAAACATTGTTATGTAACAGATATATTTACATTGTGGCAACTGATCCTTTGCCCATTGGGGGTTGAGTACAGAGTGTAATTGGAGGCTGCTAAACTACATCTGCAATTAAGTGTTAATTGATTTTTATCTTCAAGGCAAGTGTGCTGTTTTACTGTTGTACTACTTGAAGACTTTAGCATAGACAGCAAAGTATGTTATGTTTTGCAGATTACTGTATCATATGTTTTCTTTCAGAGTTGCATTAATCAGTTATTATGTATTTCAAACACCTTAATGCTATAAGAAATTACATAAACAACTGAACTAGTACACAGATAAACATCTATATGTATGCAAACTGAGTGTGGTGTCATGTCCTTTGCATTGTATGTTGGTATATGTTTCATGCAATAATTCTCATTTGTAGGAAAGAATCAGACACTGGCCATTTGAAAAGATGACCAAAACCAAAAATAAAGACTTGCAAGGAGTGTCCAAATAGAGGTCGGAAACCGGGATTCCTTCTTAAAAGGATCTTTTATTGAAAATCACAAAACACCAATAACGCCAAACCAATCTATACGTTTTCGACAAAGGCAAGTCTTCATCAGAAAGTGATAAGCTTCTGTGTTGTCTTTGTGTTTACCAGGTCAAGGAATTTTTTGTTGCATAAATCACCCTCTTGTTTTTCATAACATTCCAATCTTGAAGCAGAATCCAAGGTTCCTATTCCCATGCTTTTCTTTAAGCAAATAAAAAAGTTCTTACTGTCTGACCTAGGAAAATCAAGCAAGGAAGTTCCTCTCCCTTTGTTAGATCATTATATCCAACACTTAATGGAAGCGCCTCTTTCTGTCTGGGTTTCGGTTAGAATAGCAGCACTTAGCTCCACTTTCTACAGATTAAACCCACAGCTCTAAAGTCCATTAAATGTGTGTTCACAAAATTCTCCCAGCAGCAGTTCGGAAGAGAAGAGCATGTGTCTGCCACGCCCATTCTCACAAGTTAAAAGAGAGTAAGGATGAAATTCCCCAGTGAGGGTAGTGCTGAGAAGAGAATATAGCTAAATAAAAAACTCTCGAAGAGAGGTTTAAGCTGGATTTAATGGACTTTTGAGCTGTGAGTTTACCACAAGGAAAACTAACTCCTCAGTGCTGAGTGAGTGCAGTCTGCCATGCTAATTGTAGTAGAGGCAGGATAGAGGGGATTCTAAATGGTCCCAGGTGTTGGTGGTCTTGTTCTAGTGAAAGGAAAGCATGTCTTCCCTGCTTGGCTTTCCTTAATAAGACACTGATACTCGTATGTTAAAACAGAAAGAAGTTTGTTTTAATGTGAAGTCAACTGAGTAAGAAACACTTGAAGTGTAGAGCATTCTGAGTTGTGAAGCACATTTAATGGACTTTAGAGCTGTGGGTTTAATCTGTAGAAAGTGGAACTAAGTGCTGCTATTCTAACCGAAACCCAAACAGAAAGAGGAGCTTCCATTAAGTGTTGGATATAATGATCTAACAAAGAGAGAGGAACTTCCTTGCTTGATTTTCCTAGGTCAGACAGTAAGAACATTTTTTTTTGCTTAAAGAAAAGCATGGGAATAGGAACCTTGGATTCTTCTTCAAAATTGGAATGTTATGAAAAACAAGAGGGTGATTTATAGGTTCATAGGTTCATAGGTTCATACTAGGCTATCTGCCCGAGGGCATTTACAAGCCTAGCCCATTGTTTTGTGGCTTACGCCACCCCTTTAGTATGGGGAACTATACCCATTATTTTGCTGTGCCTCTGTCGAGCAGTGACACTGAGGTAATCCCTGGGGTATATCTGCGATCTCCCATCCATTGGTCAAGATTTCTCTTGAACAAGGCCAGCGAGGTGCTCTGCCTCACATGTACCGGGATTCTGTTCCACAGCATAGGGAGTCTTTGGGTGATGAATCTATCCCTCCAGCACGTCCTATTAATAGCCGTGTCGAGGTTTAAGTCTCCGCCCTTGTGGCTCTGATGGATCTAGATTTTTGAGGTGAAGCATATTCATCAAATCTGGGTTTGACATGGCCTTGTATGTTAGGCAAAGGTCACCTCTGAGCAAGCGTGTTTACTGAATAGAGCTGGAGTTCTTTCAGTCGGGCAGCATAGGATAGATTTTTGAGACCCTTTATCCTTTTGGTGAGGAACTTTGTGGCCTCTCCAGCTGCTGCAAGTGTCGGGTCAGATACATTCCAAATGGGGCATTGTACTCAATCATTGGTCTGATGAGTGATGAGTAAAGGAGACTATAACCTCCCTTGATCTAGATGAGAATCCCTTCATGATAAGGTGGGCAATGTAGAAGGTCTTCCTAACTACTTTAGCTACATGGGTGTCGAATGACAGACTACTATCAACCTGGGTCCCCAGGTCCCTGATAACTTCTTCTGTGCTCAGTGGATTGCCTCCTATTTGGTAGCTAGGGGTAACCTTGTTTTTCCCGAAGGGTATGACTATGCATTTTTTGGCATTTAACTTTAGGCCGTGGCTCTGGCACCAGTTATCCGTTTCTGTGAGACCCTTCTGAAGGATATCTGTGTCAGATGTGTTTTCTACTATGGCGCCCAGTTTGCAGTCATCTGCAAACTTTGTCAGCCATAACCCTCCTGTGTTTGCTTGTACTTCAGAAAAGTAGATGCCAAACAAGAGTGGGCCCAGGACTGAGCCCTGTGGGACACCACTTGTGACAGGCTTTGAGTCTGACATGGCGCCAGCAACTCTGACCCTGTGGGTTCTGTCACTCAGCCAGTTTGCAACCCATCTTGTGATGTATGGGTTAACATTTAAGCTGATGAGTTTTTCAATGATACCCGAGTGGGGTATTGTATCGAAGGCCTTAGCCAGATCGAGGTAGGCTGTATGGACTGCCTTTCCTCATCAATGGCTTTGGTGACTGTTTCAAAAAGTCAACCAAGTTTAAAAGGCATGATCTGCCTTTGACAAAGCCAAACTGGGTTGGATCCAAAGTCTGCAAATTCCCAATGTCTTTATTTATGAGGTCCATTATGATCCTCTCCATGGCTTTGCAGATAAGGCTTGTCAAGCTAATGGGCGGTAATTACCAGGGTCGGTGGAGGCACCGCCTTTGTGAAGTGGGACCACAGTTGCAGTGCGCCACTCCTGGGTGCGTATCCAGAGGTAAGACTTTGATTAAACAGCTGTCCTAGCTGTGGGTTTAATTCCTCATTGAGTTCGTGGAGCACACAGCCGGGGACACCATCAGGTCCCATGGATGCTGTGTTTTTTGCTTTGGAGAGAGCAGTTCTCACTTGGGCGCTGGAGATGTTTGGGGGGCTGCAATCATTTGGTATAGATATCTCTCCTTTTGGGGGGGGGGTGAGAAGTTTGCACTGAACCTGTCAGCCAGTATGTTGGCAATGTCTGTAGGATCAGTAATCTTCACATCATTTTGAACTAGTTCTGAGCATATCTGGGAGTTTCCTCCTAGGTTTCTAACATAGCTAAAGAAGGCCTTATGATTGTCTTTTGAGTCTTTAGCTATTTTTCTCTCAAATTTGCTTTGGATGATTTTATGAGAGCTCTTAGTTTTTTACTTATAGTGATCAAGGGTGTCTTACCTTTTAAGGATTTTGCTCTATCTTGTAGTAGCTTCCTCCTTTTGTTGTAGAGTTTGTTTATGGCTGGGGTCCACCAGACTGGACGCTTGCCTTTGGTACAAAGAGTCTTTGTTTTGCTTGGGATTGCCTTATCCATGCAGTCCTGCAGGTGCTGGTAGAAGGCATTTGTAAGTGATTCAGCGGCTTGAGTACTGTTTTCCGCCGGCTCGGGCCTTCAAAGGAGACCACACTGGTTTTTGGAAGTGTGAAGTGGGCTTTGGAAAGTTCTTTACTGTGGTTTTTTTTTATTCCAGGTGGGGGTGGGATGAGGACCTCCAGCGAGATTAGTTTGTGATCTGATCTCACCAGTGAGGGTATACTTCGGTGTTGAACATTGTGCTCCCATGTTCGTGATGATGAGATCAGTATGTTATCTCCTCTTGTGGGAATGGTGACTAGTTGTTCCATGGCATTTGAGTTTATGAATTCCAGGAACTTTTGGGCTAGGGTGTTTGGGCTTGAGTAGTG
>NC_056733.1:1356002716-1356015216 GCF_019279795.1 Protopterus annectens | reverse complement strand
ATGAGCCACCAAATGGAAACAGTGGGACTGAGGTCCCCACCCATGGGCTGTTACTACTGCACCTTCAACGCCCTGAAGGTGGCTGTGCTGGGTGGTGAGCAGCAGGGGAAGGCTGACGCTTTAATTGTGCCATTGGGCCCTCAAGCTGACATAAAAGATCTCCAAACTCCCTCCGGAGCTCACTATGCATCAATTCCTGGACCTGGCTTTGGGTGACAGTATCCTGTCTGTGCCAGCTCCGGGGGGGGTGAGCCCCATCCCCTGAGGTGGTTCCACCCAAAAGTGGTGCAGAACCAGCAGATGAAGAGGTCCAGGGGTGGATCCTAGATGTGCTGGGGCTTGGTGCCATGGCCAGATGAGGTGGGAGAGGTGGGACTGCTGGTACCGGCCTTCCCAAACATGCTATGGTGTTGCAGTTTTAGAACATATGTGGGTTAGTAATTGTCAACACAATCCAGGATTAGTTATAACAGCATGCATAGGTATTTCCATTAACCCAAAACACCAAATTTGGAACAGTCGCATACCATACAGAACACATTCATATGTGGAACCACAGTAGCCATTACAACAGCATGCATGTTACATTGATAGCAACAGGCCATCAATGATAGTATTTCAACATTGAACATTAACAGAAACACATTGCAGTATTTGTTGAACAATAGGACATGTGTCTCAACAGTAGGTTTGGTGTAAACATACCCATTGATTTGTGTGTTTAGATTATTGTTGCAGATATGGTGTGGGGGGAGAGGTCAATTAACAACTTTTATATCCTTGCAGTACTCACAACTTTAATGATCATTGCTCTAATCATTACTCCACAGGTACTATTACAATACTCTATGGCCTTGGTTTGAGCAGTGGTATGTTTGTACACAGTGTATACTTCAATTGTCGTATAGTAAATTCTACTTCTCTTACCTGGTAGACCTGTGGAGGGAATGTTTGTTAACACTTCCTGACTGTTTCTACACATATTCCCAGATTCCTAGTTGTAATTATGCACATACCTCTCAATCTCTTAATGCACAACATCTGGACAAAGCTTGACAACATGGGGGTACAAATAGGGACATATTTTGAAAATTGCTTTTATAAACCTTTAAACAATTGCTAGAGTAACAGGATTTATTTTAATATACATTTTCTGAAGGATTTGAAGTCTGACACTCAAATGCATGTCATTATTTGGTGACTACATTCCTGAGATCATCCCACTGATGTGCCAGGAAATAAGAGGAACAGGCCAGAAATATGAGCCAAATCTGCACAGTTGAGAGGTATGATTATGCATACAGCTTCCTACCACTCCCAGGATTCGAACCATGGCTATGTCTACTAAAAATACAACAATTTATGTTTTATCAGAGTGAGCTATTTAGACACGACTGTCCCTTTTTTTCAGTATTTTCTTTCTAAGTCTCTCTTGGTTGCACAATCTGATCTTGTAATTACAACAGTCTTATACAGACATTCCTAGACATATTTTTATGTAGCACAGTGTGAGAAACAGTGGTTGAAACAACAGTACCATTCTGATATCAGATGTTGGTGAATGCTACATGTCAGGCCATACAATACCAGAGTAAACACTTCCAGTGCAGAATTTAAAACTTTATTGCCAGGCAGTTACAGTTTTCTTATCTGAAAGGCCTGTGGGGGGAATGTTTGTTAACACTACCTGACTGTTTCTATACATATTCACAGATTCCTAGCTATTATTATGCACATACCTCTCAATCTTTTAATGCACACACTCTGGACAAAGCTTGAGACATGGGGTACAACTATGGACATATTTTGAGAATTGCTCTTATAAACTTGGAGAGTTGCTAGAGTAACAGGATTTGTTTCAATATACATGTTCTGAAGGATTTGAGGTCTGAAAATCAAATGTATGTCATTATTTAGTGACTAGAATTTTGAGATCATCCCAGTGATTTGCCAGGGAGACAGAGGAACATCTCAAAATATGAGCCAGTTATCTGGATATTCTGCAAAAATCTGTACAATTGAGAGGTATGATTATTCATACAGCTTACTACCACTCCTAGGATTTGAACCATAGATGTGTGTGCTAACAAAATACAACAATTCAAGTTTTTTTCAGAGTGAGCTATTTGGAAACTGCTGTCTTTTCCTTTAGTGCTTTATGTCTAAGTCTTTCTTGGTTGTACAATCAGACTGTGTACTTACAACAGTCTTATACAGACATTCCTAGACATATTTTTTATGTAGCACAGTGTGGGTAACAGTGGTTAACACAACATTACTATTCAGAGACTGCAACACTAAATGCCATGCAATACCAGAGTAAACACAACCAGTCCAGGATTTAGAACTTTATTGCCAGGCAGTTATGATTTTATTGAAATATCACCTATATGGGGCTATTACTTTCATTTTGTCCAGTTTATTCAGTACAACCCATACTCAGTTTTTATACTGCTAGGTGACTTTCTACTACTTTATATTTATTTGGTATGACTACTACAAGCAGGATTGTTGCTCACCAGCCTCACGATGCAGCTCTTGCAACCTACTGACATGGGCTTCCTGATTCACAGCCCACTAACCTGCAACTGTAAAGGGAATAGAAAAATATTTAGCCATACCTATCCATCACATACGCAGGCTGGACTTTGGTAAACAGTTATTGATATGAATACTTACACACTGCTGGGACATCACCCTTCTGCCTTGCTTCTTGGACCCACTCATCCAAGAGCTCCCTCTTCCTCCGCTTCATGTTGGCATAGTCGTGCCATACCTGCTCACCAATCCAATGGATACCAATGGCACTGGTGAGATCTCAGGCAAGATGGTCCCAGGCTTCTGCTTTATATTGGGAGCCCTAGTACTGACCCTGCAGCCGTCTCTCATCATGGTTATTTACCAGGAGTCCTGCCATGACCTTGGACTCCTGTATGCCCCAGTGCTGTGCCCAGAAGTACATGCTAACACCTGCCATACTGCCTACAGTGGAAAGCTGCAACCAGTTATGAGCTGTATTACCTCCAGCAGGGTTTAAATACATCCAATTTCCCACCCTTTGCCATGATTGGATGGTTTTGAATATGCTGAGCTAAGCTAAGCTATGGGGAAACCTGCTTAGCTAAGGGTGGCAGTGCTTAAATGGGCAGGTTCAGCATTGCTTACCAGTGGGCAAATCTACTTAGCTGGGCTACTCATTGCTTAGCAGTCATATTTACACAATGCTTACACCTGGCAAGCAAAGCTGTGCAATGCTTAGCATTGTTTATTTTTTATTTTATAGACTATCTGCTGTATGGGATTGATTCATCATTCATTACATATTATAAATTTGTTTACTGTCCCTGACATCCCCCAATGTGCTTTCATTACATTTATTCATGTGTAACTATACTGTATGGGGAACTTGTGTTTATATGGGGGTTTCACAACTGTATTAAACTGACACCTTACACCTGGACCTACTACAGTACTCTGGTTAAAAATATATGTTATTTAGTAGCTAATTATAAAAAAAGTTTATGTACTGTTTTCACATGTAAAATGCAAGCTGGTTACAGTGGGGATCAAATAGGGAATGTCTGCGTGCAAAGCATATGCTCTAACCATTACAGTACTGCTTACAGGTTCATAGGTTAGTACTAGGTTAACTGCCCTTGCGAGCCATTTTAAGCCTAGCCAATTATCCCTTGTGAGATTCAAACCCTGCACCTTGTGTTTGTAAGGCAAACACCTTAACCATTAGGCCACCCTCCCAACCCTTCGATCCTTGTTGGATGTCTCTTGCTATTTAACTTCTTGTGCTGTTTAAGATGGACTAATCTTAGCTAAGCAACAGGCACATCCACACAGCTACACTTAAACTTTATTGCATGTGTAAAAAAAAAAAATGTACCTGTTGTGTTTTTTTATTTGGACACTTCAGAATATCCATGCTAATGCTGAACCTATTATTCTATCAACTTTCTGCTTTGTGGGATGATTGTCCCTTATGGCTTTGTCCACATTCCATACTCTGATGGGTTGGGAGGAGTGTGCTTTGTGCTTATGCTAAATGTGTTATTCTATCAACTTTTGCCTTGGTAGGGACAATTGTCCCTTATGGCTTTGTCCAAATTTCCTATCCTGACGGGTTGGGGGTGTTAAGAGCATTCTCGCTCATTTTAAATTGCCGAACGGCAATTCTGGTGTGCAGGGGGAATGTGCATTGTGAGAACACTACTCTCAGACACACCCCCTGCACTCGTACACAGAACCATGTCTTTTTTGCAGCACTTCAGCACACCTTCATGAATATGCATGTTGCGCTGCCGTGCTGCACAGGAATGGCCCCTTCCATGCAGGAATAAGCTTTTCCTGCACGGAAGTTTACTGAATTGTGGGGATAGCCTTAAAACACCTTTACATAACATTTAGTCATGTGACTCAATATCACATTTAGTCATGAGATTCAATAAGCAATACATCTTCCCTGGATGTATATAGCTTGCTAAAGATGTGTGGATGTGTGTGATATGAACATACTGATGCTTGTACAGTACATTAGTTGTAATGCCATTTCTGACATTTTTTTAAGGATACAGAACAGCACAAGCATCCATCCTACAGTATACATAAGAGCATGTTTGGATTTGTGAAGTTTGGGCAGTGAGTTTCAATTACGCTTTAAACATAGATACTTTTGTTTTTTTTGGTTGTTGTATCTGGCATTGCGAAGGGTGAATGTTCTCCACTAGTGGCTATAGCTTTTCTTTTTAATAGTTATAGATGGACAGATGTCTTCCTGTGCATAATGCTGGAATTACAACCAGCACACTGACTGCTTTGACCAATCAGCATGTAAGTTTTGCATACTAGTTACATCTCATTGTGTAATACATTTTCTACTTCATATGTAGTTACTAGGTATGCAATCCAGAAGACCACTGAACAACCAACTAGCCCCATTTTTTTCCATGTGTCCCAAATACTCTTGCTAAATGACACTCAAGGACACACCAGAGGCAAATGCAGACTGACAGAGTCAAACCCTGGACCGCAACAAATAATTTGTTGACAGTCTTAATTCTCTATGTTAACTGCCAGAAATAATGATGGAATTTTCCTGTTTTCAGAAAACAGCTATCTTATTTCAGTTTCTTATATAATTTCAAGTCAAATAAAAGCAAAAGTAAAATAAAAGTACAGTGTTTTAAACACATAGGTCATATTATAATAAGGACTGGACTGAAATCTAATACACAAAAAGATACAGTAATTGCACAAATGTCAAAGCCATATAATAAGAAGACAATACTGTTGTTTCTAAGAATGATGCAGTATATCTTGCAAAATTTGTTCCAAGTATGTTTAAGTTAACTATCATTTAAATATGTGTTACAAATGTACATTAGAAATAGAGATGTATACATACATGCATACATACATACAAAACATTTCAGTCATGGCCAGTAGTGGCCTTCTAGCCTGCCAATACACAAAATAGTTACTCCCATAATAAGTTTCAAGATCATTCTTAAAATGTTTAAACTAGTGTTTGCTTTAATGTAATATGGTAGTCTTTTACATGCACCAGCTAGTCTCTCAGAGTACAAATTAGTACATCCCTTCTTCCTATACTATCTTCTGAATGGTTGTCAGGTGATTCTCTGCTACTTTTTGATAACGCCAAACATTCCTAGATGTAGTTATCTCTAAATGCACTATATACCTGAATTAGATCATCTCGCAAATATCTGTATGAGACACTGCACAAGTTTAGGTATTTTATTCTTTCACAATATCTAAACTGCGAAACTCTATCCCAAATTCAATCAGAATTATATCTATTTATCTATTTTATTTTATTTTATGTTAAGCTCCCGCTCCATAGTTTATATCTCATAATTCTTGTTTGCCTTTGCAAACAGTAAACACACAGGCTATCAGAAGGCAGTCTCCTACCACTTCTTTTCCCCATCCATAGCCTTTCCTCTCTACTAGGATTTCCAGCAATCCCTAAGAATCCTTTAACATAAATAAGCCACTAGATGGTAGCACACCCCCACTCCCACTTTTAATTTCAAACTGAATCAATACTGCCCTGCTAACTCTTTCTCTCTGTATTTTCTAGCCTGTTAAGAACTACTATTTTATTCTGAAGTACTCTCACCCTATAAAAGTCACCTCAGCCTATTACCTCTCAACACTTTCCTTAGGCTTACCTGCAGCCATATCCTCCAAACTGTGACTACTTTCCACTGATAGTTTTTGTAGACTTTCCTGTCCCTTACATTACTTCTTTTTGGCTCTGTCCACTCCGTTTGCCCTCCAGGCTCACTCCGCTCCCCATACCCTGCCCCCAATCTCCACCCACCCCCACTACTTCCAATTTTATAGCCGCTAAGCCACTCTGACCACTTCTATGCCAATCATACCAGACTCCACCAACACTTAAACAACCTAACTCCCCTCCTCCAGAAATCAGAGATATTAGAAGAAACAGAAACATTTCTTTGATAGGACATCCAGAAGATTACCAGAGTTGGAGATAATAAACAAAAATAAAAATCTAGCAAAGCTAGACTTTCCACTGTATGATTCCTTAATCCTCTAATATTAGATGTGACATAGGATATATGCAAACTACCCTTTAAGGGCATAAAGTGTTTCAGCTAAATGGCAATTTTGAATGTCCATAACTTTATCTTTTAAGTCTATTTATGGAGAAATTCAGGCCAACAAACCAAAATCCCACTAGCTGTGGACATGCATGTTTCTGCCTTATTATGGTATCATCATCACTCTATAAGTGAAATGTTTGGCTAACATTTGGAAACACAGGTTTGTCGTACCCAACAGATATCCAGAAATCTTAGGGTGACTGCAAAATATCCCAACTAACAAACTAAAACAATGAGTAAAAGGGTCACACAGAAAAAAACAATTGGTTAGAAAACAAAAAGAAAAAATCTAGCAAAGCTAGACTTTCCACTGTGTGATTCCTCAAACCTCTTGTATTAGAGGCGACATGGGATATATGCAAATTACTCTTTAAGTCCATAAATCTTAGCGTGACTGCAAAACATTCCATTTATGCTGTGCTGATGATGCCATAATAAGGCAGAAACATGCATGTCCACAACTAGTGGGCTTTGGCTTTTTTGGCCTGGATTTGTCCATAAATAGACTTAAAAGAAAAAGCTATAGACATTCAGAATTGCCATTTAGCTGAAATGCCTAATGTCCTTAAATGGTAATTTGCATATATCCCATGTCGACTCTAATGCAAGAGGTTTAAGGAATCATACAGTGGAAAGTCTAGCTTTGCTAGATTTTTCTTTTTGTTTTTTAACCAGTTGGTTTTTCTGTGTGACCTTTTTACTCATTATTTTAGAGTTGGAAATAATGTAAAAATACAAAATGCATGAAAAGGTCTGCACAGTGAAGATGTAATAGTTGTTGAGGCAGGAGAACCAAGCCCTTTTGTTATACTGAAAGAATATATTAAACTGTGTAGAAAGAGTAAAAGCAAATATATCTCTGAGAGATGCATATGTCTGTAACACAATTTCAAGATGAAGACTAACAAGTCAGTAACCACTCCTTTCACAAGAAAATTAACACACAAGACTGTGTTAGAGAGAGACAGAGGGCGAATTCTAAAGTTGTGTCTCTAAGTATGCAGTGACGCAAAAGTTCCAGAAAGAAGGGTAAATATCTAATGTAAATACCTTTGTCACATTCACTGAAGACCAATAGAGTGGTGCAGACTCATCCAGTATGAAATGTAATTCAGAGCACTAAAGTTTTATTGATATTAAATGTCTTTAAGTATGCTGTCATATTTGATTTTTGTGTCAGCCATCTATGATATGCATTGTATGGTATTAGAGTTCATTTTCTATAACCTCTGTAATACAATGCATACTGCATCATGTATGTATGTAACTCTGTGTGTGGAATAAGGGAGGCCTTTTTGTACTGGTGAACACAGTATCAGATTTTATTTTGTAATTTCTTATTGCCCACTGCAGTTGTATACATCTTTGGATTATTTTTATCGGGTTTTTTTGAACACGCTATTTTCACACTTTCTAATTTGTTAATAGCTTTTGTCTTGCATTGCCCAGTCTTTTTGTGTTGCATTTATCTTGCATTTCTGAGTCCATTGGGATTTCAAACTCTCTAGAAGTTTCTCCTCACTCATGAATGGCTCTGATAATCTCTTGTCCTTATCCTGCCTGAGCAGCATATTTGAATTATTAATATCTTGATTTATTTTTTTATACCAATAAGCTTGTAAACTACTAACTGTGTTTTAGTCGACTGTAGTACAATATGTGAACTATTTGTTTTATTTTATTTTTACCTGATAGAGCATGTCATAGTCTGTGTGAAACATTGTCGGGCTTGGAATATTTCTTTACATCTTTATATTTAGATCAAAAATTTAGGCTTAGAATACTTTTTGATATCTTTATATGTAGATCAGAAAAAAGCAAACTATAAAGAATCTGAAACTTTCTTTTCAAATATGGTATACTAAACAAAGGAGCATAGTGCTGTAATCATTAAAGAAATATAAAATGAGGCTTATGGTTAATTTATATAATTTACTCTCTGTCTTAATTGTTTTTTAAACAGAAACAATAAATATCCTGCAACAATGCATTGTCCTAATCAGATGGCTCCTACAGAATAAATCCCTTCACGGGTTACTATCAAGTCTTCCTCCACAAAGCATCCATTTTTGGCAGCTGAGTCACCCAATGTATTTAATATTATCTCTGGCCTCATGCTAATGCTGATGGATCATTCTCTGTTTCATGACAATTTTAACATCACTAAGTGACCTACAACTTTTTCATTGAACTCTTTTAGCTAGTTTAAACATTATAATAGGCACATAAGCTGTCATTTTGTGTTGCCTATCTTACAAAAATATTCTAGCAGTACATATTCTTTTATTTCTTTTCTAATGAAAATTGCATGTAAATCACTTGCCTCAATCCAGCTGTTGTGTACCAGTTCTTCAGCAATATCCAAGACATGAGTAGATAGTATAAGATTGGACCTTGAAGATTTTTACTGCGTTTTCTATGGAATGTCACTTCTCAAATCACCTGACAATATATAACTTCTCACTGGGTATATTTTAAGAAAATATTAGGCCCGGACCTTATTTATTCTAGATATGCACTGCATTGTACTGACAGAGGCATTAGGTCCACAGTGGAGCATGTGATTGGTTTGGTCTTTATATTTCCTAAAGGTTAACTGATCATAATGCATCAAAATGAAACTAAATGGACACAGGCTTTTAAAAATAATGCTCTGCTTTTTGATTTAAGATAAAAGCTTACACCACTTTTAGTTGTTTTAGCTGCATTTTATGATGTTTAATCTTTACTATCACACAATGTTGACTAAGAGCTACATTCTAGGGTATAGTCTGGAGTCCTTTCAGCTTATCACTGTCAGTGTAAAATAAGATAGTGCATATGGCATTCCTCACAGGGTCAGTCCATGTCCATGCTTTAATAACCTGTTTCTCTGCAGGCTAACTAAAAGTTCATGGCGGATGTTTCTTTTCACTTTAGTACTGTGCAGGCTTTTCAGAAAATATGTAAAAGCATGCATATGTGTATAGTAGCCTGGGTATCAACATGATTTGGTAATAATTGAGAAAAGTGGAAGGTGCTGTAGTGATACAGGAAATGCCACAAGCGGTTAAGTAGAAAACAATCCTGAACACTTAATCCAAATGTGAAAGAAGTACAGAAACAAATGGATATGTGAAAATGTGTTATATTTGGTTATGCAAAGTATGGAATCTCTATGAGAAGTCAATGCACATCCTATGGATGGAACTCTGAAAACATTGCCTTTGTTCCAATGCACCATCTATTGAAGTTCTACACCTCCTCTATACCACCTTAAGTAAAATATATTAACTCACTAGTCACACAACCATGGGGAAAACTTAAACATCCTGCAGAGGCAAAGAATATAAGTGTAGTATTAAAACAATTAGGGATCATTCATTATGGGGAAATGGGATCAGACACATTGCATTTATTGAGCTAGTTTTCATCAAATGGTAGAACTCCATACAAAGTGTGTGAAATTAATTTATGAGACATAGAATTACATATATCCCGGGATTCATGAAGCTCGGTGGAAGGACAGCATTAGGCTTGTGCCAACCGTGCGGCATAGAGATGGCGCAGTGGTGCCATATGCATATTAATGAAGGCGCGCTGCTGCCACATCCACGTGCATAGAAAATGTGCGCGAGTGCATGGGGCTTGTCGAAGCACAGCACGGAGGCGTGGACATGTCGGCTGTTTACGTGCAACCTAAAATGTTGAATATTACAGCCTGCCTCCAATAGTAATCACACCTGTCAGTGTCCGTGGATACTGAAACGTATGCAAAGCATGCAAGACAGTTTTGCGAACACAAAAATAAGAAGCAAACATAAATTCATGTAGCTAAATATTGAGTCCCCATCCCTCGAACAAATGACATTTAAAACCCCGTGCCCGTATTCTATTGCAGTGTGGATAGTTATACCAAGTGGAAGCGAAACTCATCGTGTTAGCGCGCCACCAATAGCTAAGTCTAGCTCAATGGTCAGGGTTACCACCTGTCCCACATTGTGTGGGACAGTCCCCCTCTGGGGAGATGTGTCCATACCAAAACCATTATAAATGTAAAATATCCTGCGACAGTATGACATAATTATGTCCCACATCTCATGTAATAGTCACATACAATAGTTATTTCCATATGTAACATACCTACATGTTACAAGAAATAGAATAAGCAAGTAAACAAAACAGAAGAAGCAGCTAAACTGCTACAACAATAAGCTTACATTTAGGCATAAAACAAAAGTACTATCTGTTGTACTGACAGTGGGTGTGTGTTGGCCTGTCAAATCTGATGTGTGTCCTGAATATATACCATCCTGGCCATATGAAAAGGTGGCAACCCTACCAATGGTCAGAGTATTCACCCAAAATCTGCCCATTTGTGGTCCAAG
Organism: Protopterus annectens; assembly: GCF_019279795.1. NCBI lineage: Eukaryota > Metazoa > Chordata > Ceratodontiformes > Protopteridae > Protopterus > Protopterus annectens. The sequence goes on along the minus strand of NC_056733.1, from coordinate 1,356,004,187 downwards.
GGGTCCTTGTCAGGATGGGCCAAAGATGAACGGGTATTACCCGGGTCTTCCTACCATGTCATGAAAGATAAGTATTTGCATGTAGCTATGTGAGTGATGTACAGCATTTGGAAGGTGAAAAATGCCAGGGTGGTACTCACAACCATACAGGTACCAGAGATATGTAGTGTATGCAATGTGTTCCCTTGACCGTGCCATGGGCCATCAATCAGAGAAGGGATGGATGGAGTGTGTGGAATATGGGTATAGGGGGAATGGGTAATGAAATAATTTGCAAAGAGGATACTGTGTTGAATGCACAATAGGTGAACTGGAGGTGTATGAGGGAGCAGTGGGTGAATAAGAAAGAAACACAGAGAACAAACACACATCTGCAATACAACCTGACAGGCCATACTGTAGAACACAATCCCACAAACATATGAATATTAAAATGTGCGATACACATGTACAGAAACGTCACCGGCACATACCCACATAATGGTCTGGACTGAACTGAGCCATTCAACTACAACACACCTGGATGCATAATTGAATACCCACCATCCCCTCTACAGCACACAACCCCCCCCCCCAATTCCTGAATGTCCACCAAATCCAGCCATACTCGGGCTGCTAGCTTGGCGCAGCCATATCTGCACATAGTGACCACTACTCATATCTAGTAGGCAGTCTCACCCTAGGCAGTGTCAGGATTGCAAACTATGTATCCCTTGCATGTAAAACGCTATCACATTTCTGTAAATCCAAAAAGATCAAAGGTTATTGTCTTGTTCAATTTTTGGATATCCCTCATGGGATAAGTATCCTGTGTAAACATCAGACTTGGTATCACGACACAATGTCCAGTCCTGTAGACATCTGGACACAAGTTGCACGTGCAGTAGTGGTTCATGAGACTGCTCAGCCTCCAGCAGGTCATGCAGAACCTACTACCCAGGATTAAACACCTGACTGTGATGCACGGCTCCCCACATGAATTATCGAGAATATATACTTTACCCATTCTCATAGTGGCAGTTGGATATAGGGTGATTAAGGCACTGACATAAGCAGGGTACCACCTGTCCCACTTTGTGAGGGACAGTCCCTGCTTGGGTAGGTGTGTCCTGACCAAGAATGATACAATGGCAAATGTCCTGTGATTGTAGGAAACAACTATGTACCATATTTCATGTAACAGTTGCCTAAAACACTTATTTCTGTATGTAAAAGACATAAATCTTACAAAAAACAGAATAAGTAACTAAACTGTTACAAGAATAAGCTCTCATCTAGGGAAAATAAGTAAAGTTCTAAACCCTGTACTGACCGTAGGTATGTGTTAGCCTGAAAAATGTGGTGTGTCCCGAATATATTCCATCCTGGCCATATGAAAATCTGGCAACCCTACCAATGGTCAGAGCACTCGCACAATAACTGGCCAGCCTCTTAATCTCCCCTAAAACCAGTGACCTTTGGAGGAAAGGTG
>NC_056733.1:1355915216-1356000216 GCF_019279795.1 Protopterus annectens | reverse complement strand
AACCAGAGTGAAGTGTCGGTGTCATAATGACTAAGGCAATAGTATGCTGGTGAACATATATAAAAACCAATACGCATGTGTAAGTGCGGATTCACTTCATAACACTGAAAATTCAAAATACTGAAAATGACAAAACTTCATAATACTGAAGACCAAAATACTGAAAGCTCAAAATACTGAATACTCAAAATACTGAAAACACATATTATGCGTAAACTCAGCTTAACAACATAAATCATAACAATTTCTACCAAATATATGCAGGGGGGCAAGCCCCCCTGCACCCCCCTGCTAATTATATATACACCGACTCCAAGATTGCACTTAACTACACTATGTGCAATCTTGGAGTTGATATATTTAATTAGCAGGGGGTGTGGGGGGTGCAGCCCCCCACATGGGGGGTGCAGCGGGGCTTGCCCCCCTGCATATATTTGGTAGAAATTGTTATGATTTATGTTGTTTAAGCTGAGTTTACGCATAATATGGGTTTTCAGTATTTTGAGTTTCAGTATTTTGAGTATTCAGTATTTTGAGCTTTCAGTATTTTGGTTTCAGTGTTTTGAGTTTCAGTATTTTGATATTTCAATGTTATGAAGTGAATCCGTAAGTGCATATATATATGTATCTACATATGTTACTGTAAATATACACATGTACATACCTAGGTTACGTTACAGCAATTACGGGTAACATATGGTCAGACCGGGCATATGTTAGTGGGAGGTCCAATAAACAAATGTCTACCCCCCCACACCCCCCCAGCTAGGCCAGTAGGCGAACCATTAATGATTGATGCAACCAGGATGTAGCTGTACATGGAACAGTAGGTTGTGCAAGTCTGATAACACATGGGTTGACAAAACGTATGACATGTGTCCCGAGACAGGGAGAGTGGGCAGTGTGTAGGGATGTGTTCAAACCCCAGCTTTGCTCACAGTAAGGATGAGTGCTGTAGAGGGGTGTCAGGTAGGGGAATCATGGGCATGCAATAATGGGCCTAAGTCTGCAGGTGTTGGTTGGCAGAAATGTATTAGGCCTGCCGCGTGGAAGTAATTAATATTCCTATGTGGGCATAGCAGATGCCCATACCTCCCAAACAGTAAGAGCACATCTACTGGATAGTCTGTAAACCATTGGGGGAACACATAGGGACTATATCAGTGAACTGTACCCGATTATCATGGATGTCTGTGATTACGAATCAGAATCTAACACAGTCCTAACTAAACCCTTCCAGAACTAATGATATTAGGTCGACAGGTGGCAGAATACACGTAATGACCAATGACAACATGTATATGTCATAAACAGCATTTACCTCGACAAATGTGAATGAATACATGTGCCCTGGGACTGTCAATGTGTCAGGTTAATAGTACCAATCATCTAAATGTGTCCCTGAGGGTGTTATGCAGTATCCCTGATACAGTGTTCATTCTCCCCTATTCATGTGTGAGGTCTGCCAGTGATGGAAAGCGCATATTCCGCCTATTACCTTAGGTAGATGATAGCATAATAGGTTGGGGTTACCACCTGTTCGCCTTTGTGAGGAACACTCCCCTTTGGGCAGTTGTGTCCTGCAAAATAAATGTTCTTATGGCACATGGCCTGTGATTTAGGGCAAAGAATCCATATATTGTCTGTAGTTGTTGCATAAAACAATTATGTTGTATCTGAGACACCTAGATGTTATAGGAAACAGTATTAGCAACTATAATGCTACAAGAATAACCTTTACTTATGCAAACTGGTGAAGTAGTCTATTTTCTACTGGCTGTGGGTATGTGTTGCCTTGCCATATCTGACATCTCTACATATAGGTTCTATAGGGCTGCCACCTTTCCAAATGGCCAAAGTGGGACCTGCTCCGTAGAAATGTCAGACGTACCAGGTCAGAACATACCTACAGCCGTGCATAGTACAGAACTATAAGTATTAGTACAAATAAAAGCTTAGTCTAATAGCAGTCAAGTTGCTTATGCTACTTCACATAACATATAGAAGTGTCATATATACAATAACTGTTACATGCAACTATTAGAGAAACGTAGAATATAATATTAATCAGGACATTTGCTATGTCTAGATTATTTTCACATGACACATATGCCTAAGGAGGGACTGTCCCATGCAAAGTGGGACAGGTGTTAATACTAAAGTCTTACCTCGGCCAATTTAAAAGGTGGCAAACCTACAATAGGTATGCGGTAGCATGACCCAGCAGATGGATGTGGTTCCCAAAATGCATTTACTTGTCTGCATTGCAGAGTATCAGTTCCCATGTATCAGCCAGATGGAAGCAGATTGTATGAGGAACATGCATATAATATGATTAACTCACTGGACAGGCTGCCGATTCCGTACAGTCGAACGCCATGCCGTCGCCTAATGGTCAGCCATACCCGATACTGTAGTCATGTAGTCCAATGTAACAGGCATCACAAGGGATTGTGCACACCCAGAGTGAGTGACAAATGCAAGCACCAATGTTGATGCATGTGCAAGTGCGAGCGAGTGAGTGTAAGCGTGTTTGGTTACCAGTATGCGAGTATTGCACTGTTAAAGAAATGTGGAGTCTAAACAAGTGTAAGAAGCTGTAAACAGAGGTCAGCAGTGCTTAACACCATGCAAAACCATGCACAACCACTCCCAACTGCTGCAATGTGCCATACTTACTCCGTATCCAATGGCCTTGTTCTGGCTGCAAACAAATAACCATCGTTTCAAGTGTTGGTAGCAACACCCTGCGCACACAGCTAATGTGAATTACGAATACACCATGGCAAATATACAGACAATAGACAGTACCACACACATACCATACAGCACAGTCATCCAACAGTATAGCAATGTACCAGCAGATATGTCCGGACCACTGGTGTTTGCAGACCTGGCCGTCTTGTGTTTACGTGTGAGAGCATGTCCAGTATGACCGTTCCGCATGTTGTCGACTGACATTGCCGTCAAACCTTCATTTGTTTGAACATGCCCAGTATGGTCAACTGTATCACATGTGTTACATGTCCAGGTAGTCAGTACTGTGGTGCCGACATCTGCATTGTACACTGACAGGTGGCATGCTGTGTCTGCAGGGTATCCATCGGTCATGTGGCATTGACTGTTGCTACATTTCTGCACAGCATGGGGGGACATCCGACTGTATCCACATTCCTACACAGCACCTGTGGGGGTGCACCTGACTGTTACATGTGTAAGTTGGAAGGGGGACACACCTGACACTTGTACACTTTTGCTATTACTGCACTGGTATGTCAGGTACTCCATTTCAATGTGTAAACCTACCTATTGTGCTGGCTAGAGGCATACCAGTGCACTCTAGATCTTAGCTTTAACTACCAACATATTAGTTTCAGACGTCCTAGCCTTCACAACCTGCATCCAACTGCCTGGCCTGCTGTAGTCTGTCTGTGTGTGTGTCTGTGGGGGGGGGGGTGTCATCCATTGGGCATATTCAGAGGCCATAGTACAGCATTTGTCTATGTTGGTCTACACTTGTCCAGCTGGTTGAGACTTGTGTGGGCTGTATGGACACACATGATGCTCAGCCCATTACCCACAGTGGGTTAGGACATCCTGTGTACTACTGGCTACTATGGTGACCCTGGTATGTGCTACAGATGTCATGGTGCCACTATGGACATCTACTGTCCGCTGCCTTAACATTCAGCCACCAAATTCCCTTGCATGCTCACATCCATACCATAGCTACAGGTAACAACACATTCTAATACAACTGCCAATTGGTAGGTTGATTGACTTACCTTGTGGGTGTGCCAGACCTGAGGATGGTGCTGGAGGGCTGCCTATGTTGGATGCACACAGTGCACTTCCTATACATGGCTGAGCACAGGTAGTGTCATGTTTGGCATCCCTTTTACTGTCTGTGTGAGTCAGAGAGGGTGACATTCCCTGGGTACCTACTGTGTCAGTGCATATGCTATGCGTTACCTCTTTGCCAAGGCCAGGTCATACTGGACATGCCTCCTTCCGCCTACTGGGTCTGGCTCAGGTAGTTCCTCCTCTGAGTCACTCTGTGCCTGTACAGGCCTTGGCATTGGTGGGGGGCTTTGTGGCCCTGCCCTATGCTGTTCCTGCTGCAGCTGTTTCTGCAGGATCATATTGTGTAGCATAGCACATACCATAACAATTTGGGTGCATGTAGCTGGTGAATACTGAAAGGCTCCACCAGATGTGTCCAGACACTGGAACCATGACCTGAGCATCCCAAACACATGCTCAATTATATCTCTTGCCTGTGCGTGTGCCTCATTATGGCGTAGTTGTTCAGGTGTGTGTGCATTTCTGATGGGTGTCATCAGTCACGGCTCCAGTGGGTACCCAGCATCCCCCACTAGGTGACCATAGGGGATGTCCATATTGGCAAAGCTGTGGTACAGCTGCATCAGATGCCATATATCGGAATCATCATAGCTTCCAGGGCAGCCAGCACACACATTCAGTATAATGCCCTGGGCATCGCATATGACCTGGCAGTTGATGGAGGGGATGCCCCTGCAGTTAATGTAGGCCCTACCCCGCTCACTGGGTGGTGATTTGATGTGTACGTGCATGCAGGCTATAGCACCCACTACCCCAGGGTAGTCTGCCATTTGGTGGAAGAGATGCATATTGCTGGTCAACACCTCATGTATGTTGAGGAAATGTACGTGCTCACTGGCATGTGGTGACATGGCATCCAGGAACTGGTGGAATACTCTGGATGCAGATGCCTGTGAGATCCCCATGATATCCCCAGTTGTGCTTTGGGAGGTACCTGTAGCTAGTATACCTGGGCTTACACATTCCTTGGTATCCACTGGGATGGATTTCCCTCGGTCTGTTCAATGTGTCAGGTGTGGCCGGTACAGCTCAACAATCTGCTGTAGGAGGTCTCTGTCCACCCCATAGTGCTCCACTATCTCCAGCTCATGTAGCCCCTGGTAGGTTATCCTGGGTCTGTACAGTTTTTTTCTGTCTCGTCACTGAGGGTTGTTCGACAGCATTCACATCCTCAACACCCTCAGCCTCCTGCACATGTTGGTCTATGTTGCCTGCTGCAGCCCTTCTCATTTCATTGGATTGTTTTGTAAAATTTCCCCACATGTATACACCAGTGGTGTAAAGTGTGGAAAACACCTGAGGGTATGGTGCTTGCTCACTTTATCATAGTGTTCTGGGCCAAGCTGGGTCTGTAATCTGCTGATTGTGATAATTATCACCTGTTTGCCCAGCTTGTTCACCTTGACTACTCTCCTACTGCTGTTGGCCTCCCAATTGTGCTAGGCAGGTATAGACACACCCCTAGCTTAGGCATGCTAAATCAGGAGCAATCCCGAGACATAGGGCTCCAATGTACGTACCGTATGCCTGACACACCCCCCATACTTTCAAACCAATTCACTGCACAAACCAAACCAAATAACTTCAAGATATCCACAAGCCACAGGACCCCCATGCTTTCACCTATATTCAAGTCCTGCACCCAGCTATCTATATACATACACTCTTGGGATCTGCATCACACCCTGGGGATAAAAGGGATTCACTATTTTCCACCTTGTTTGCATAGTATTGTCTTCTAATGCATAGTTACATGACCCGTACTGAGCCTCCACAAAAATAACCAGTGCTTACTGTCGTGCAGATCCGCACACAACTGGTTAAAAGCACCTTACTATCACCATATTCAATGTCCCTTGTTCTTCCCAGCAACAAAACAACCGGTCTCTGCACGGCTCGAACACAGGACCCTGCACACCACAGACAATGTGCTTTACCATGGCAGATATACATACATCTGAGGTTATCACGTACAGATCATCCAGCACAGGCATTCAACAGTATAGGACATGTATTCCATCATGTAGATTCATGTGTGCTAATGTCTACATATATACATATATATATATATATATATATATATATATATATACACACACACACATATACATATATATATATATATATACACACATACATAGATATAGAATATATATCACAACAGCGGACCACGTGACACCAAAGCATTAGACAAGAATGAAAAGGAAACCATATGCGCCTCTTGCATTATGTATTGGTGTTAATATCAAGGCAAGTGTGTTTCTGTGTGTCACACGGGTTCAGACTATATTAACGGTAAGATTAGGGCTGCTGACATTACTCACCAGACCTATTGCTGAATGTATGTGTATGTCTTGCCAACCCAGTCTCTTGGCCGATCGTGACATTTATGGACACATATAGGAAAACAACAAAACACACTCCTTAACACATACTGGAGCTAGCCACTCACCGATACCAACACATAGGATATGACTGCCAAACACACACACCTGTCATGCCTTGGAATAGAACACCTACCTGTTTATTCTATCACACTACAGCATTAAGTAGTTACAGAATGCGCTACAGAGATTACTGGGACGCTACACTCCCAGAGGTGTACTTCTAGGTGGGTGACTTCATCAGCAATAGAAAAGTCAGCGATAGGGATTGTATGGAGTGTAAGCAGTCTAAAAGCATTATTCTGTCCCCAGGCAAACGAAGACACACACGGAGTTGGCATAGCTGGTATTAGAACACAGACCTAACTACCTTCTCACACTACAGCATTACGCAGTTACAGAACGCGCTACTGAGATTACTGGGACACATTACTCCCAGAGGCGTACTTCTAGGTGGGTGGCAATATCAGCAATGGAAAATACGGCGATAGGGATTTTATGGAGTGTGAGCAGTCTAAAAGCATATTTCTGTCCTCAGGTAGATGGAGACACACTCATACACAGATGGCATGGCTAGGATTAGAACACAGATGTAACTACCTTATCACACTACAGCATTACGCAGTTACAGAACACACTACCAAAATTACTGGGACACAGCACTCCCAGAGGCGTACTTCTAGGTGGGTGACATCATCAGCAATGGAAAAGACGGTGACAGGGATTGTATAGAGTGTGAGCAGTCTAAAAGCATATTTCTGTCCTCAGGTAGATGGAGACACACACACACACAGATGGCATGGCTAGGATTAGAACACAGACATAACTACCTTATCACACTACAGCATTAAGCAGTTACAGAACGCGCTACCGTGACTACTGGGACACAGCCCTCTCAGAGGCGTACTTCTAGGTGGGTGACATCATCAGCAATGGAAAAGACGGCGATAGGGATTGTATGGAGAGTGAGCAGTCTAAAAGCATATTTCTGTCCCCAGGCAGACGGAGACAAACACACGCCAGTGGTGTGATCAGGACAACTGTCTATCTACAGACCACTATTACAATGCTACATAGATACGAGCTGCACCACAGACACTACACCTTTCAAGACTGTCAATATGACCTTCTAGGAATGCGGACATCGACATAGATACTGGCAGTTACGATGTACATACCTGTGAACCAGTGTGTGTTCAATGTAGGAATCCATCCTGAAGTGGGGTATGGCCATCTGTTGACTGGATGACTACTATTGCTATACAGGGTTACAATGGCCATGCTCATACACATAGGGGCAGATAACTGACACAAAGTGTCACTGGGCATGCTCACACACTTAGTAGCACATGGCCATTTGGAATGCACTATGTGTCCATCTACACAACGTTATACTGGGCATGCTCACACACTTAGTAGCAAAGGGCTGTTTTGTATGCACTCTGATTTTAAACACGGAAGGACACAGTGGCCATGCTAATACAATTAGATGTGAACAACACATTGTAATGGACTCTGGTGTCGATAGTTGTCATTGTTAGTATGAACGCTGCACTACATATATCTGACACCAGTCTTCTACACAATGTCTGCTGCTGTCCGTCACCTTAGATGTACCAGTCTAAACCTGGCACACTAATAACACCCGTGGTGATGTCCTGTCAGGAGTGGCTACTTCGCCCATATAGTGCCATTCATAGACGAATGTCCTGAGACCAGGTTAACACCCTGACACCTAGAGGACAACTGCATTGTATGTGTATGCTAAACAGTGCTAGATGTGTAGCGTTCATAATCACAGCTGCCCAATGTAGATCCAACAATGGGGAATACTGACATCTGTGCAGTGAGGAACACCTGGCTGAAAGCTCAGCTGTGCACAATAGCACTACCACCGTATACCTCGGATACAGACATGTGGGCCATAACACCGTTATGGACCACTCCAGGTGGTGGTGTCCCCACGTACATGAAGGCCACTCACATGTATTGACCAGTACACCCTCAAAAGGCATTACAGATGTGTCAGGTGCAGATCACAGTGTCAAAAGCCACATTCTAGAATGCAGCCCTCAGACATCACCATGTCCTTGGACCAGCAACATACATCCATACATGTGGTAGAACATATATTAGTACAACACCATGTGACCCATGACCAGTGGACTGTACCTAGCTCTACATCAACTGTGCAGACTACCCATGTACTGACACAGTTGCATCATGTGTTATGCAATGCAATGGTACCACTATTCATAACCAGGTCAGCTGTACACATAACAGGAGCCCTGGGTCATATACAGCAGTAACAGATGATTGTTGCTGTACACCAGTAAACTTCCTCATGTTTGGATATGACATACATGAACCTGTTGTGGACATGTACATGCCACACACACACACACACACACACACACACACACACACACACACACACACACACACAAAACACATATGTACATAGCATAGCTGTTGCTGTCCTTCATGCAGACAGGTGGCTACAGCAATTACACACATGCACATGGAAAGTAGGTCCATGGCTGTTGAATGTTAACAGTACATAAGGTGTGATATCAATGTTGACTGAGTTAGCATTCCCTCTGTACTGGTTACCTATGACAACTATCATATCATGCAGCAGTCCATGTGTCATGTATGTCATCACACATGTCCACCAATTGCAATGCCTACACACATGGCTAAATGACAGGAATGTAGGACCTACACACATGTACATGCAGTGGTGTGCGTTCAGCTACCATGTGTGTGCAGTAGCTGATGTTTGCAGGTGACGTGTGTCTTACTACAACATGCAGTTCCAATGCAGCCCCATCATTGCCAACTGTATATGGTGATATACTGACAGTACGGTAAGATGTACATCAGGTATGGATGGATGTGTGGACATAACTAAGTGGTGGGCCATCTTTTGCAGATGGATGTTTGCTGAAGACAGCTCACAGGTGTGTCACAAGCCATCCTACCATAACATGTGCAAACACTAAGCTATGTTTCTGTTAACTGAAGGGGAAGATATACAACCTACACAGCGGCCAGAGTGTCACTGACTGTAAATCACTAGACACCTGTAACACTTAGACCTCCCATGTGCCTATATCAGCACAATTGCCAAAGGTAGCGTCGGTACACATTGTAATGCAGGCAATACTGCTGCATGTCTGTCATACATATCATAAGATAGCAGGTGTCTGATTCACAGTACTGCCATCTGTGTTTGCTTGTGTGTCCATATATGCCACATATGGTGGGGAATACATCCAAATTGTTACTCACACTCCTGTACACTGTTGTAGAGATCTGTACGTACTGCAGTGTAGAAAGCAAGACATAGGCAGGGGTGGGGTGTGTATCACACAAATGTGAGCTATCTGTATGTGCATGACTTAGGTGCATTAAATTGTGGACTCCACAGTATGTGAGTGTATGTATGTATGGCTGTCTGGTCCATGGAGTGATGCTGTATGTTACCATAGTGAGCAGATAGGACCCCTATCCCCTTCAGGTGATGCAATCTACTACCCTGTTGATGCCGTCGATCTTAGGCATTACTGACTACCTGTACATGTGTGTTCTCTGTGTCATGTCATGTGGGTGCACAGTACTGTAATAGTGATTACCACATAGGCAGGGGCCTCACCTCAACACTATCAAGTGTGTGTGTGTGTGTGTGTGTGTGTGTGTGTGTGTGTGTGTGTGTGTGTGTGTGTGTGTGTGTGTGTGTGTGTGTGTGTGTGTGTGTGTGTGTGTGTGTGTGTCGTTGACCCTGTGAGTGTGGGCGTGTTACTGTGTGTCTGAATACATGTGTGCAAATACCTGTGTGTGTGTGTGTGTGTGTGTGTGTGTGTGTGTGTGTGTGTGTGTGTGTGTGTGTGTGTGTGTGTGCGTGTAGTTGTGTGTTCTCATCCTGTAATGTGAATGTGTATTACTGCTACACAGTAAAGCCCCAAGCTATCAACTGGCCTCTAACCTTTTCATCAGCTAGACTGCTATGTAAACTCCCCACCCCATGTAACTGTACCTGTGATGTCACCGGGTATGGATGTCATGTCTCTAGCCACTGTAGCTTAGTACACAGCTCCCATGCTCCTGGATCAGTAGATGTGTAGACATCTTTGGAATGTCAGCCTTTCTAACAGTGAGGTTGAAGCTACAAATGGCATGCTGGTATTGCCATACATACCTGTGAGTAGTCCACATTTACACATGGGAAACTGCAAACACTGGCACTCAATGGCACATGCAATTAGACCTGAAGGAGGGAAGCAGGACATCATTACCAACATGTTGTTACTGTTGTTACCAAGACACATAATGTGAACAGAAAACAATGCATTCTAAACCTGTACTACATGGTATGTCTGCTGCGTGTCAACAGCACACAACAATTGTAATCTACACTTATCTCCCTATTCTGTTCACCCTGTGCATCAGGCCATATGAGCATGTCCCTGCACCGATGGTGTGGATGACAGGGATGCGGCACAGGCATCATCATATGCACAGAGTGATAATGTTTGCAGGGGCTTAGGCTGCACCAGTGGATAACATCATGTGTGTGGGTTAGGGCCTGTGATCTAATTGGCCATGTGTGGTTGTTATGCATGTGAGTGTTGTGGTGCCCTACAGATGTTTCTGGTGTGTGCGTGTATGTGTGCACACAGTTCTGTCATGTGTCTGGCCTACACAGGGGTATTATTGACAGCTCCAGACTGTACAGACCAGGTTTTACAGCTCACTGTGTCAGGCCACATCCATGTGACCTGTGCCTGCCAGTGGTCACACGGGCACTACCAGGCAGAGGCGCAGATTGGGTACTGTCCAATGACACATGTCCACTGAAACCATGTCCCCGTTTGGACCATCCAGAGCCATGTGCACGTGGACTGCTGTGTCCTAGTGTGGACAGCACAGCAACAGCTGCACTGCTGCTGCTACCGCCACTATGGGTTCGGGCATGTGAGGTAGCTCATTCACGTAGTCCTGCACCAGGTGACGTAGCTGGCCTACATCCATGTGCCCTACGCCTCACTCCTACCAGATGTTCCAGCACAGACAGCTCACGCTCATGGATTGTCATGCCATGGTCAAGGATTCCAACCATGTCACCCAATCGTCTGTCCAAAATCTCAGCAATCTGCTGTTGAGCATTTGCCAATGCCTGGATGTTGTCATTTAAAGAATGGATAGCAGCCCTCTGAAGCCTCTGCCCTTCTCTGTCCTGCCATTCAGCACATGCCTGTGCAACCATTACAGCCTGAAACATGTGTCTGGTGACACCATCTGCTGCGCTCTGTCCTGCAGGGGCATGTCGGCCAGAGGTCCTCCTACGAGCAGCACTGGCCACATGCCTGTGTGGCCCATCTCCAGTCATTTGCCTGACACCATGGTGTGAATACACACCTTCTGTAGCCACCACACTTTCCTGTTCCAAGCTACCACATGCCAACTCTCCTTCCTCTATGGCCATGATGGGGTATGTGTTGGCATGAGATCTGTGCGTGGGGATGAGGGGGATATAGGTGGAATGGCAACCAATGGCACAGATTCAGCCCCTGACAACCCTGCCTGTGCCTCAAGCATATGTTCATCATCACTGCTAGCATCTGTGGGGACACTAACATCAGATGGACCGCAGGAGGGTAACGCACCTACATCACCTGTGAAGGCAAGCAAAGACTCTACATTACAATACAGACACACACACACACAGACACACACACACACACACACACACACACACACACACACACACACACACACACACACACGCTATGCATGTGATTTGACAGAAGGCATGCAACATGCATGTGATACAGCAGACGACATGCAGCTCAGACAATAATAGTGGTAGTTATCATACATCCCTGAGTTGCACACAACAGCAAGCATGTGTCATAGGAGAAGACATGCATTTCACACAATCATGGTAGTAAGCATGCATCCCTGAGTTACACCATGTGGACCAGCACAGGTTAACAGTACACATGGCTGATGTGTGGCATATGACCTTGACATTAACATGTAGTATGACATGTAATCTGCTGAAGTGTGCATTGAAATGCATACATGTTTAACACAATGGTGTCCTGTCACATATACAGTGGGGTAATGGTGTCAAATTGCAGTGTTGTCTGTCCACCCTACAGATAAAATGCACATTTAGCAGATGTACATGACCACTGAAGGGTATTATAAGGCATCTATATTGCTATACAATGTGAATTGCAGACACAGTGTATAGCCATGGCTGTGTGCATACACAATACATATATACTGTGGATTGTGACCCACATCGTTGAGGTGTATACACACTAAACCGTGATGTGGAATGTGTGACACAGATCACCAAAGGACATACGGATGACACCCCTGCACATCTGCAAACATATTTTAGCTGCCTGGCAATCATGTCCACACATGGCAGACTTGTCAATACACCATGTCCTACATGTACGACACACATGAGATGCATGGCTGACAGTGTTGTCCAACAGAAGCAATGGAAATTTACTGTATCTGTGGCCTGCTGTGGTTGTTTGTGTATGTATGTGGATGCTGTACAGGTGACTACTGTCATGCTGTGACACAGTCATGATGTTCAATACATCTTATGTGGTTGAATGAAGTTGCACCTCCACAAGCTGTGCACAGGCTTGTAGGATGTCCAGTGTTCTACATCTGCAATATAACCATTCAACAAAGGCTATAGTTGGACCATGTTTAACCAATGTACAACAGGGTGGACAAACAAACACAGCACATCTACTGTGTGTTGCTACATGTCTCTGGCCATCCTCCATGGCCATGTGTGAACATGTGTTGGCCAAACGGTTGTGATGGCCATCTATCTCACATGTCTGTGTTGTCCCATATGACATACACCCATAGATGTCATATACTCCACTGTCCACAGGGTTATGCAGGCAAAGGGTTGTATGTTTGGTATATGGGGTATGTTTTATGGGATAGTGAGACAATGTTGCAGCCAGCTCACTACATGTCATGGACATGTCAGATGTCACATCACAATGTGTGCACTCATAGCAGGGGCATAATCCACAATGGTGAATCCTGTGGGCTGCCCATACTCCAGCTCACTGTGTAGTACTGTTTGTGTACCCCACATGTGTAGTTCTGATGTATAGTACATGTTCCTACATTGAACAACACCTCCACCGTTGTATACACAGCTGTCCACACATCTAGCAATGACAATTTCTGAGGTTTCATGTCGGTGTTTCACTTAGTTTGTAAGTATCGCACATGGGTAGCCAGTGTGATGGATTGCAAATGCGACCTGTATATTGTGACTGGACCATACATTATGTGTACATGTGTTAACTGGCCACATGGTGAATAGATCTGTGCATTAACATGCCTGATACTTATAAATGTCTCACCTGCAATGGCCTGCTGTCTCAGCGGAACACCAGAGGTACCTATATAGGGGTGACACAGCAGTATAATCATTATCCATGCCTGTATGACAGCTACAGGGTGCAATGTGCATGTTAACACATTCGCCAGTACAATATTTTTATTTTATTTTATTTATTTTATTTTATTTTACATTTGTTGACCGGGATAGTCTGACTGGATATATGTCCATTTTCAGCAGAGTCCCGGGGACAAAAGCTCCGACATGGTTACCAATGACAGATAGTTACAAAGACATATAGACAATTTACATAGTTTACAATGGAAAAAAATTTTTACAGTAGCAACTACAATTGGTTACAGTTCATTTTATTCACGATAATTAGCAATTAGTAGAGTAGGACAAAAATGGCCTAGTCTTTAGTTAATATTTGTTATTCTAGATTGAACTTATAGGTTGAATTGCTCATAGGACTGTTATGTTTTGGGGAGGGTAGAGCTATTTTAGGAGTTAGTCTGGGTTTGTGCAAGGACAAAGCCAGTGTGATTTATAGTGGATTTTTAGCTCTTTTTTGAATTGAACTAGTGAAGGTAAAAACGTGAGGTTATTGGGAAGAGAGTTCCAAACCTTACCAATGACATTAGCATACAGTGTGTCACCACCTAGGTTATGGGACTTACTTGTTTGTATTAAGAGTTTGTTTGATGAGCGAAGTGAACTTAGGTTGGTATAAGGGGTTAGTACGTTTTTTAGAGCAGGGGTGTTCTTGGGATGTTTCAGGATTTTAAAGGCTTCTATGAGTTGGTACTCCTGGAGAAGATTAGGGAGTTCTATCCAGTCAAGTTTTTTCAGGTTAGTACAATGGTGTGTTCTATAGGGCAGGCCAGTAATGAATCTAGCAATGTGGTTATAACAAGATGAGAGACTGTTAAGGTCAGATTTGTTAAAGTTCGTAAGGACAGGGGAGGCATATAGTAGGGTGGATAGGAGGTGTGAGTGGGCAGTAGCTAATCTGGCAGCTGGAGTTAGGAAGGTTTTTATCCTATATAAGGACCCAAGCTTTTTGTTTACTGTTCTAATAGTTTGGTTCATGTGGATATCAAATCGAAGTTTATTGTCAATGTTTACTCCTAATAGTTTAGCATTGTATCAGACAAAATAATGGTTCCATTATTGGATTGTATAGTGAATTGTGTGATAGGCGTTTTGTTCGTTGGGTAGAAGAGAAGTAGTTTGGTTTTCTTTGGGTTTAGGATGAGTTGATGGTCAGTTAGCCAATTTTCAACTATGGTAGTTTTTAGAAGGTTATCTAGGATGGTATTGTAACATATGAGAGTTGAGTCATCTGCATATTGGATGCAGGTGGCTTCGGGGATGACTGAGTGGAGGTCATTTATGAATATTGAGAAGAGAAGAGGTCCTAATATGGACCCTTGAGGAACACCTATGGTGTTTGGTAGCAGGCAGAAGAGCTTGTTCTGCCACATAACTGCCTGTTGTCTGCCTGTGAGGTAGGCTTGAAACCAGTTTAGGGCTAGGGTGTCTAGATGTAGGGTTTCCAAGGTTTGGAGGAGTATCTGGTGGTTTACCATGTCGAAGGCTTTCGACATATCCAGAAAGAGAGCCGAGGATATATTTTTGTTATTCCGGTTAAGGTTTATTTTTTCGGTAAAAGAGAGGAGGGCAGTAGTCGTGCTATGATAGGGTCTAAATCCGTGTTGAGAGTCAGTTAATAGCTTGTTTTGGATGAGATAAGACATAAGTTGGTTATGCACACATTTTTCCATGATTTTGGCAAGTAGTGATAGTATGGCTATTGGTCTATAGTTAGAAAGTTCAGTGGATGCGCCTCCTTTATGGAGAGGTATGACATAAGATATTTTCCATATTGCTGGGATTGTGGCCTCAGTAATAGTTCTGTTAATTAAGATCGAGATAGGGTAGGCTATGACATCTGCAGCTATTTGCAGATATTCAGCTGGGAGAAGATCAGTCGAAAGGGTTGTCGGCTTTAGTTTTTTTAATAGGGATCGAATAAAAGAGGTGGATATGGGTTGGAGGTTAAAAGACAGTAGGGAGTTGCGTGTGGCATTTTTTGAGGTGATAGAGGGAGCAGGTAGTTGGTTAGCTAAGGACTGAATGGTTTCAGTGAAGAAGGTATTAAAGTTGTTGGCTACTTCTTCTTGGTTCTTGTCAGATAGAGTTCCTGGGGTAGGAGTGTTGGATTTTCCTGGTTGGAGAAGTTTGTTTAATCCTGCCCAGAATTTTTGAGGGTTGTTTTGGTGCTTGTATTGCAGGTGGTGAAAGTATTTTTTCTTATCTAGTGTGGTGGCCTTTTTAGTTTTGTTTTTCATTTGCTGGAAGTTAACTCGATCTAGGGGTAACTTGGTGGTACGCCACTTGACCCATGCTTTGTCTCTATTAGTTATTTTGGTTTTAGTCTCTGTGGTTAGCCAGGGTGCTATTTGTGTTTTGATTCTAGATGTCCGTTTGGTAGCATGAGAGTCAAGTATGGTAAGGAATGTTTTGTTAAAGTATGAGACTGCATCGTCTAGGGGAAGGATTTTTAGCTTTGACCAATTGCAGTATTTGAGTTCCATGTTAAATTTTATTGGGTCAAAGTTTTTTTTGTTTCTGATAGTTCTATAGACTGGCATACTAGCGCTGTTGGTATTATCTTTCATAATGTATGTGAGCATATGATCACTAAGATCATTGGGGAGAGTCCCTGATGTATATTTTTGGGGATGCCCCTTGATGAGTATCCAGTCAAGTATGCTCTCTTTTTGTTTAGTGTTTCCTAATCTAGTGGTAGAGGATATAATCTGAGAGAAACCGTGAAGATTTAAAGAAGTAGGATTGGACTGTGTGGAGCATTGGTTCCAGTCAATGTTAACATCGCCCAGGATTATAGTTTCTTGAGGATAATTGTTATCTATCCAATTTAAGATGACTTCTAAAGTTTCAATATTGTTCCCAGGGGGTATATAGATCACTATTAGGTTTACGCTTTTTTGTTTGTTTAGTTGTAGTTTTAGAGCTAGTATTTCAGCATTAGAGATCTGGGGTGGTTGCTTAGGGTTAGTTAGGATGTTAAGCTTATTTTTATAAAGGACAGCTATCCCGCCTCCCCTTTTCTTTATACGATCAACTCTGAGTATATTGAACTCAGGTGACAGAATCTCATTGTCTTTGGTTGATGGTTTAAGCCAAGTTTCAGTTAGACACATTATGTCAGGTAGGTAGGTTGCTAGCATAGCATGTAGGTTATGTACCTTGTTGTTCATACTTCTTATGTTTAAGTGACAGATAAGAAGAGAGTTAGCCGGCCTATGGGAGAGTGGAGGATTGGTGGAGTCTGTTGTATGGGTTGGGCCTGGATTAGGATGGATATCACCATCTTTGGTGATGTTTTTCCTTAAGTAAGCTATTAGTCTTTGGACTTTGATTAGTAATTTTAGACCGTATTTAGTTTTTGTGGTAGTTTTGTGCAGTTTGTTAAGATAAAGATTACTGGAGTTGCTAGTTTTTGGGGTTATATGGTGGGGGAAGAATTCAACTGTAGGTGGAGGAGAGGGGGTACTTGTGTGATATTTTGCATAATGGAAGCCTAAAAATGACAGGTGTTCATAGCTAGTTATGAAGTATGGTACCGCTATGAGTGGTAGGATAAGTAAGATGGTAATCCAAGTTGGCCTAGGCATAGCGTTAGGGGTCGTAGGTAGTATAAGAAGATGAGGATATGATTGTATGGGGGAGAGGTAGTGATAGTCTTAGAGTGCAGGGGGTGGGAGTAGGTAGAGAGGAAGTATAGAGGGTGGGAGAGGAAGTAGGTGTGGCCAGGTAGCTATAAATCTAGAGGTAGTGGGGGCGGGTGGAATAAGGGGGCAGGGTGGGGCACGGAGCGAGCCCGAGCGAAGCGAGGGCAAAGCGGAGCGGGGCTAAACCTACCTCGGACTTTGCAGTACTCTGGTAAATATTGGGAACAGTGAAGTAAAGGATGAGGAAGGAAGGGGTTGAGTGTTTTGTCTTTATATAGTAGTTGTATGAGCCCAGACTATGTCCTGGCTCAATTGAACCTGCTGACTTCAATTTTGATGAAAATATACTAGGGGTAGAGGTTAAACTGGAAATAGCAGTGGGGTTTGCTGCTGTGTTTGTACCCAGTATTTGGCTTAGCTGCAATAAATGCAGATATCTGTACTTTTTTAAGTTACTAGATTATTAACCTTGGGCTAGTTTAGAGCTGGTGGTGGGACTTTGTCTTTATCCGTGCATTCGCACTCAGTGAGGCGGTCTTGCCTTAGGCTTTATTTTTCTACCAAGTAAAGGAGTACTAGGCAATACCTGAGTGGAGAATATAATATATTAGCAGTGTTTTATTAGAAAAGCTCAGTCTAGTTATTCAAGCATATCCAAACTACTTTTAAACCAAGACATAAAGCACTTTGAGACTGGCAGTGTTTTAATGAATCTCTTTGCTAGAGCATAAACTGAGTTATAAGTAATGCAAGCTATGTTAATTATACCTAGCAACTTTGCGCTTTACTTTGCTATAAGTAATGGCGTTCTATAAGCACGCTACTGGCTGGAGTAGAGCAATATACATTTTACTTAACTACTACATAAATGCAAGCCAAAGGTACACTGGTAAAGTATTTATACAACACACTCCTCTAGCAGTCGCTAATACATCTAGACCTGCAATTACATGCCCTGGTTTTGATTTACATTAAAAATACTTTATCTGTTTTGTTTGTCATTAGAAACACACTATCGTAGCTATGCCACGCTGCTAAGGTAAAAAGCCAAGTTACAAAGTACTCATTTACTACTATCTAAATATAGTGAAATTGAACATACGAGTGTATGAACATTGCAGTCGCTATGATATATTTGCAGTGATAAGCATTAGGTACAGATTCTACTTCCCGTTTTATGCTAGATGGTAATCCACACTAGCATTCTGATAGCACGCTGCTGATAGTTCAAGAGCGTGTAGTGTAACACAAGCTTGTCGCTTTTTTAAAATATAACATTAGATCAATATCTATAGCAGATAAGCAGCACTATAGACTCCTCTAGCAGTCGCTAGGGGAGTTTAGCAAACATATAGGCAAATAGATCAACAATACATTACATACCCTGTTTCTCTAAGGCCAAATGGGTCAGGAACACAGCAGCATTTGAAAAATGGCTATAGGATATACTATGGAGTATGCACATGTGTGCATACACAGAATAGCATACTATAGTATGCGGCATGTGTGTATACATGCCTTGCATATGATGTTACATTACATACTGTACAGTGACACATGCAACTATATGGAATATAATAGTTATATGTGCAGTAGTGACTTACCAGGCAACTCCAGGCTCGGTGGTTAAGAGACACCCACCTCCATGATGTCAGCTAAGGTTTGTGGATGCTGTTCTGATGGTGTCCTCAGGTTGGCCAGTAACTCATTGGTACATGTGAGTGGGGGCTGGGTTGGTGGCCCACCACCTGTTGCACCTTGTTCCCTGGTTATTGCATTCGCACGCTGTTTCACACATCTGATCAGGTCCGTGCAGTGTCTGTGCACCTGCTGGTATGTGTGGTTATGGCCACCCACATCATTAACCCTCCTGCAAAGTTCCTGCCACAGGTCATCCCGCTGCTGTGCATCCTATGGCACATGGCTAAACAGGACATCATAGTTGTCTTGGAGGTAAGGTATAAGGGCCTCATCCTCCAAGCGGGTATAGGCTGGGAGCCTTGCTCATGGCATATCTGGAAGACATAATGATGGAGACAGGTCACAGTATCTCAGAGATGCACAGAGATACAGCTGCACATACATGTGTATCACATTTATTACATATAAACAGTTATCTTTGCAAATCTTCATGACACTGACACCACTGACATGTTTGTGTCACAGACATGTGACACCCAATGGGGATTGGATATTATCACCATATATGTGTTTCACCTGATTACATTGCTCATACTCCATGTGGATGCTGCCTTGATGTGGGCATGTCTGTTTGCCTATACTGGTGTTCTTACCTATCAGCACATGCCTGGATGTGTCCACATTAATGCTGTTGACCTTGATGCTGTGTATATGTCACATATAAATAAATACACTGCCTTAATGGACATGACCAGTGACAATGCAGACATGCACACGGAAGCCTTTACATGCATGGGTTTTGCCATATACATCTACATGGCACTGTAAAGCAGTTCAACATCCTGCCACATATTGCCTGTGTTGCACATGTGATACACATGGGACACTGGCTAGCCTGATGGTATTTGCAGGGATGATTATCAACTATAGCATGTACGGCCAAGGTCTTCTAGTAGTCTGTATGCCCTGGGCCATTTATGAGCCTAGGATGTAAGGTGACCTAGCTGTAGCCGACAACCATGTTTCCAGCACCAGGTGAAGCAGTGCCACATAACTGATCAACATGGTTAATGATACATCTACCATGCGGTCATCGCACCATGTCTAACAGAGGTGAAATGTGCAGCTTTGCTGGACAGGGTTGCATAGTATAGCAGGAGTATGTAACATGTATGGCACAAGGATCTGTCCAGCATGTGACGATCCTTGTACTAGGAAGGTGGATGTCCATGACGTATGTATTTCAGATCAGAATACATATGTGTAGCATGTCCAACATCACAGTGTTGGACATGTCTTTAAGCAGGGTAGGCATCATGCTACATAGTGGAGATGAGGATTGTGAAGGCTGGTGTCGCCCATCCAAACATGGCCAATACCCCTTAAAGGTGATATGTGATCCTATATTGGTCACTTGAGTGATGAGTATGGCTGTACAATGATCTCCATGTTCATGGATAGCACCCTGTCATGACTTGGGTTGCCTCTTATGACTACCTAATAGGCTTGGTGACTTCACTAGCTCAGGGAGGTAAACTGCACAGCAGCATCCCTTACACACAGTGTCCATTATGTTGACCACTGCCTAGGTGGTAGTTCATGGGTACAGGGTTATTAACCTAGCAGTGACAATGCAATATGCAGCTGACAGATTATGCACATATGTCACACACCTCACCCACAAAGCCTCTTCTGTATGTTGTCCACAACACTGAGTCAGCTATTGCTCCTAGGTCATAGCCATTCACAGACTTGCATAGGCAGATGCCTCCCATTTGTCTGTGTGGTATGGGCTACAATGAGGGGGACTACAATGAATTAACCCTGTTTTACTGTAGCTGCCACTGGTGTGATATGCACATATTACTCAGACACCTTTTGTAGTGTTGGTTCTGTCAACAGTCCACTGGCAGAACACTCCTGTGACATACAAAGGTACATCTAGTATACTGAGTGTAGGTGGAACACAGTATGGGTGATGATGTCCTATGACTTGTCACAGGTATGATATGCAGTGTGAAATCATCCGTACTGTCATCTACATCTGTACTGCTAACAACATATACTTTGATTAAGGTTCACGGACTTTCAGACCAGACTCAGCAGGGTAGTAGTGCAGTGCCTCCCATTATGAGTGGTGTCTCCACTTTGTGGGTTGTGATTACTGCTGGTGTGCACCATTCAGTGTTTTCACAGACTGACATGAAGCTATGTTTTACATGATGTGTATGTGCAGAGCAAACTGTTTTGCCATATGTGTATGATACAACCAGGGATGTGGATAGGTCCCATGCAGCCTGAGTGCACCTTGTACCATCATAGTTATGGTTACAGGGGCTCTGTAACGTTAATGGATGTGATTGTGCACCTGTTGGGGGGGCAGTGTGTTTATGTTATCCATCACCCTATCTGTATTGCTTATTCATGCTCAGCACTTGTTCAGAACATGTAAGCAGTTTATGAGCTACTAATTACTATAGCACTCAATCCTCCTGATTACCTACAGGTAAACACTGTTTGTACTTACATTTCCCACTTGCTTAGAGTAAAACAGCTCTGGTACACACTTTCCTCACATATCTAGTGGAAAATAATTAAATATTCAGGCATGTCCAAGTGTTAATTCTCAGTGTTATCGCCTGTCTATATGATGAATATGGACATCGTGAGGCAATATAGAAATTGTCTCATGTACACAGTCAATACTCCCCTCCTAACATGCAACACTACAACCTGTGGGAGATGCACATATCTAGCCATGCTGGAGGTAAAGCTCTCTCCAACCCAGACTGAACCTGACAATCATGTGGGGATGTTAAACATTTGCACCACACCACACTCATCACATAGTCTCACTAGATCGCCAGCACCACAGGCCACACATAGTAAGACTACGACATTTGCAGAGCCTCTCAATACTACTCTGTTTAGGCAACAGAGAACTCCAAAGCAGAAACACAGGCAGCCCCCATCCCCCAACACAACACCAATTACTTATAGCCCACAGACTCAGTGTGCCCATCAACCACAACCAATAGGGCGATATAACGTACCCAACACACTAGTCATAGGTGACTCTATAGGCTGTCACACTGATGTCCCACTCAGCAGACTGCACAAGGTGATAGTTACTGTCAGCTGCCTGTCGGTTAACAGGATCCACAACATAACCTATGCACTCAGGTCACTCCTCAACAGGTACAATATGACTGTGTCATTCTCCATGTTAGTGTGAATGCCCTGAGATGTACCTTCCTTGACTACATGTAAAGAGACATGAAATAGCTCTCCAATCTTGTATCCCACACAGGTATTGCCCTAGCCCTGAGTAGTGTTTGGCCATCATCCAGACTGATAATGCAGTACAAGGACAAAATTATTTGCTTCAACAATTGGCTATGCTTCTGATGTCATTCCAAGGGTATCCAGTATCTGTCTGCTTTGAATGACATGGTCGACAGAACACGATCCTTTTGCACAGATGGCCTGCACCTGTCGGCCCTGAGATTATGGATAATGGCTAAAGCTCTTGCTGCTCCTATAGTGCTTGTTTTAGGCATGGTTCAAATAACATATTCACCACCATAACAGGAACAGGCAAGCAAAACCTGAGGGTAATGCTACTCAATGCTTGACGTCTTCATCTCAAACACACTCACCCGAGGCACTCCTTGTAATGGACCACTTCAATATCTGTGCAGTGACTGGGACCTGCTTCTAGGCTCCTGAGAGCACCCCTGCACTACCAGGCTATTATTCATACCACACCTTTCAGTCATGTAACCAGGACCAGAACACCCATGGTGGAGGTGTTTCCATATTTCCAAAGGATACCCACATCTCCAGGCTGGTTACTTAGCACAATGCATCAGACGTAATCCAAGTGCAACTAACTCTGGCCATAACTGCTATAAAAATTGTAGCTTGCTACAGATCCCACAGCATACCCCACAGTTAACGGTCCTCACTTCTTCGTGTACTGGAAAGTAGGGTTCAAACAGACACTACTGATGTGTGACTGACACTACCCCACCATTAACTGGGATACCTACTCATGTACCAATACATTAGGCCAATGCTTTCTGGAATTCATAACCTCCAATTGCCTGGATCAACCTATCCGCACCACCACCAGGGCCAACAATATCCTAGACCTGGTCATTACCAATATGTGTGACTGGTGTTCTACACCTGGGGTTATCTCCTCGTTGTTCAGATCCAAACGTACGCTAATCACCCCTGTTATCCACATCCCGGCATCACACCCTTTACAGAAAACACAGTACAATATTTCTACAAAGCAACTTCAGGTTTCTTATGACAGCAATAGTAAACATCGGGACACCCATGCAGATGGACAATACAGTTATAACCGTTGAATCATACACAACTGCCCCCCTGACATCTCAGATGCTCAGGTAAAGGCCGCCCACTCCAAAGCAAAAAACACAGCATCAATGGGACCAGACGGTGTCCCGGGCTGCGTTCTACATGAACTCCAAGAAGACCTAAACCCAAACATAAAACTACTGTTCAATCTCAGCCTTACTACAGGATATGTACCCAAAAAGTGGCGTACAGCAACAGTGACCCCTCTCCACAAAGGTGGTGCCTCAACAGATCCTGGAAACTATTGCCCCATAAGCCTGACTAGCTTGGTCTGCAAAGCTATGGAAAGGATCATCATGGACCTCATAAATAAAGATATTGGGGACCTACAGACACAGGATCCTACCCAGTTCGGCTTTGTTAAGGGCAGATCCTGCCTCTTAAAACCTGGTTGATTTCTTTGAAACAGTCACCAAGGCCATTGACGAGGGGAAGGTGGTCCACACAGCCTACCTGGACCTCACAAAAGCCTTCGATACAATACCCCACTCGGGCATTATAGATAAGCTCACCAGTTTAAATATAAACCCCTATGTCACTAGATGGGTTGCAAACTGGCTCAAGGACAGAACCCACATGGTTAGAATTGCTGGAGCCATGTCAGACTCCAAACCAGTTACAAGTGGCATCCCACAAGGCTCAGTCCTGGGACCTCTCTTGTTCGGTATATATTTCTCGGAGATACAGGCCAACATGGAAGGACTGTGGCTGACCAAGTTCGTAGATGACTGCAAACTTAGCACCATAATCGACTCTCCAGCCAACACAAGCATCCTCCAAAAGGGCCTCATAGAAACAGACAACTGGTGCCAGAGCCATGGCCTCAAGCTAAATGCCAAAAGGTGTATAGTCATCCCCTTTGGCAAAAACAAAGTGCCCACAAATTACCACATAGGTGGTAATCCATTAAGTACAGAAGAAGTAATTAGGGACCTGGGGACCCAAGTTGATAGCAATCTCTCATTTGACAACCACGTGACCAAAGTGGTTAGAAAAACATTTTATATAGCCCACCTAATCATGAAGGGATTCACATCTAGATCAGGGGAGGTCATCGTGCCTCTTTACTCATCCCTCATCAGGCCCATAATTGAGTACAATGCCCTTTGGGATGTACCCTACCAGACACCTGCAGCAACTGGAAAGACCCCAAAAGTACCTCACCAAGAGGATCAAAGGGCTTAAACAGATGCCATATGCTGCCCGGTTAAAGAAACTCCAGCTCTACTCAGTGGCATACCACCTGCTCAGAGGCGATCTGTGCCTGACGTATAAAGTCATGTCCAACCCGGAATTAATGGACATGCTGCACCTCGGAAAATCCAAATCCCATCGAGCTACGCTCGAGACTTGAACCTCAGCACTGAAATAAATAGGATATGCTGGAGGGACAGATTCATAACCCAGAGGCTCCCTTCACTCTGGAATAAAATCCCAGTCCAGGTTAGGCAGAGTCCCTCATTGACTCTCTTCAAGAGGAATCTTGATGAGTGGATGGGAGATCATAGGTTTACCCCGGGTATCACTTCTGTGTCACTGTTAGACAGAGGCACAGTATACTAACCTCGAAAAAGGGCATAGCAAAATTAATTTAAAATGGGTGGTGAAAGCCATACACACTCTGGCTAGGCTTATAAATGCCCTAGGGCAGATAGCCTATTATGAACCTATGAACCTATGAACCTATGAGCTTACACAACTGCATGGATCATGCTATCCCAAACAGAGCCATGACGGTACCCACCAGAAAATGGACGCCACTCTGGTGGTCCACTGCCATGGACATAATGTACTACAGAAGGAGGAGACTGTTGCAAAGTAGAGTACAATCCCATGAGTGGAGGAGCTCTTTGGTCAGCCTCAGTAAGAATCTGAGATCCCTTATCACATCCTCCAAAGCTAGCTACATAAACATTACCACAAATAATTCCAAGGACTACCACAAAGCGTTCTAGAGGTATGTCACTACTCTCGATGGCGAGACCCACATCTACTCTGACATATAGCAGTAAGGCACGAACATTACAGAATCGACTGGTATTGGCAGCATCCTGGCAGATAGGTTCAGTGCTAACTTTACACCCCTCTCACACCCTAAAGAGCCCATATCTATACAGGAACAATGCAGAGTCCCTGCGATCACAACTACGCAGTTCAAAGCTGCACTCTCTAAAGCCAGGAACACAGCATCCATGTGACCATACAACATCCCAGGCAGCGATTTCCACAAACTTCAAAATGAAATGGCTCCCCACTTGGGCACCATATTCACTAATAGCCTTGCATCAGGCATTGTGGCCCCTGACTGGTGCACAGCTACAGTTATCACACTCCACAAAGGTGGCGCCACAATGGACCAGGGGAACTATTGTCCTATACGCCTGACTAGACTGTTCTGCAAGGCTATGGAGCACATCACCATGGATCTCATTCACAGAGACATTGGTGGCCTCCAAACCTTTGATTCCACCCAGTTTGGATTTGTTAGAGCCAGACCATGCCTCCTAAACCTGGTGGAGTCCTTTGATACAGTTACCAAGGCAGTAGATGAGGGTAAGGAGGTCTACACAGCCTATCTTGACCTCTCAAAGGCTTTCAACACCATTCCCCATTTTGGTATTGTCAACATACACATCCACCTGCACATTAACCCCTACATCATGAGATGTTATGCAAAGTGGCTCACAGACAGAACCCACACAGTGAGGGTAGCATAGCCTAGTTCCTACTGTAAATCAGTTACAATTGGCGTCCCTCAGTCCTCAGTCATAGGGCCCCTCATGTTCGGTATATGCTTCTCTGAGGTGCAGGCTAGCAGAGGAGGACTTACCCTCAATAGGTTTGCAGACGACTGTAAACTATGGGCCATGATTGATTCCCCAGCTGATACAGACACCCTCCATAAGGGTGTCACTGGGACGGATACCTGGTGTCAATAACATGGCCTCAAGCTGCATGCCACAAGGTGCATAGACATCCCCTTTGGATTACACCAATCACCCATGGACTATCACATAGGTGGTAGTCCCCGACATACATAAGACGTAATAAGGGATCTTAGAACCCAAGTAGATAGCATTCACTCCTTTGATAACCATATTGCCAAGGTGGTGTGGATATCCTTCTACGTGGCCACCCTAATCTCTAATGGGTTTGTAGCCAGAACAAAGGCAGCCATTGTGCCTCTCTACTCATGACTTATGAAACACATTAAAGGGCACAACACCCCATTTGGGATGTACCTTACGAGACAACAGCAACGGCTTTAAATACCACATTACCACACCAAGAGGAATACTGACCAATGAAGGATGATGTATGCAGCCCAACTACAGAAACCCCAACTGTACTCGTTTGCATACCACATACTCAGAGGTGATCTCTGCTGAACATACAAGGCCCATGTCCAAAACAATATTGATGGATATGCTCCACATAAGCAAAAGCCACTGAGAGCCACATGCTCTGGGATATGTACCTAAATGCAACAATGACTAGGACGTGCTGTAGGGATACATTCCTGACCCGGACACTCACCATGCTTTGGAACATGATTCCTATGTACATCAGGCAGGGACCCTCACTAGCACTCTTCAAGAGATACCTCGATGGGTGGATGGGAGACAGACATGTACACCAGGGATCACTGAAGTGGTTCTGCTGTACTGAGGCACAGGAAATGAATGGCTCTGCTGTTCACAGGCACATGACACTAACCTAGGGAGGTGTCGCAAATGAAAACGCTGTAGTTAGGCTTACGAATGGCCTTGGTCAGACAGCATAGTACCTAACTATGAACCTTGAAGCTATTACAAGTCCTTTGGGAATGTATAATTGACTAGCTCTTCCATTTCAATTAGCTATCATGCTGATACACTGTCTGGTGATTGCAAGTCATATGTATCCTGTTATTGTGTACTGTACATGCCAATAGACATACCTGATGTTTGCATAACATAACAGTAATGCTATGTAAAATGTTAGAAATATCTACCTACAGTACTGTACATTTCACATTTTTGCCACAATATCCCACAATGCAAATCATAATTGCACAGCAGGACCACCTTAGACATGTTATTCTCAGTTATACACCCATACATATGCCTACTGTTGCAGTATATCAACATATACTATCCCCTGTTATGGCACGTACTATTTGGACAAACCCTGCCACTGACAGTGGCTGGAGTGGAATTGTTGTGTTTAAAGTCCTTATATAGCATCCCTTGTGGTGTATGAGGTGTTTACCTTGTGGCCCACAGCAGTACATACAATTTCTACGAGCGTTACTATGCTCAACAATACATCACTACATAATACCTTTTCCCACTATATGTATTGCGTACACTTTAATTAATACAGAACAGGTACTACATACACTAACATACTGAGTGTTCTACATACCTTATTAGTATCCAGAGTTGATGATAATATAAGTCCTATCCATTTTCTGTTGTAACGTTTTTCTCGTATGTACATACGGTTTGAATGTATGACAAGCCATCCTTTTATACTTAGATATCAGTAACATGTGGTATCCTGCCACCAATTGGTGTTCCAGAATAGATGATTACATGCACATAAGCTGTGCAGCTACTCCATTAGCCAATGACATGGCAACAGTAGGGTATAATTGAATACTCCACTTGGGCGTTGTCCCTTTGCCCTTCCTTCGAGGAAGACGGCCTGGATGTGTTGTTTGTGATGAATTGCAACAGCTATATGGAGACACACAGAGATATATTAACTTCATGGCCCCCATGGATTGTGTGTAATGGCTAGAGGATGTAGTTCTACATGTGAGTCTAGCTGTTATATCAGCCATCTGATACGGGATTATTGCAACCAAACCCTTTAACATCGGCATCTGTTTCATTGTACAACAGCAATGATTTCACATAGGGCCATTATAGTGTGTCTCTGACAAGGTATGTTAAGGCTTCTGCAGATGTCATAGAGTGAGTGGATGTTTGTGATGTTATTACAGTCTGTATTGCAATTGTTTTGGGTGTGGGGGAGATGTAGGTGGATGTACATAGTAGATGCAGGTGTGTAGGAACTGCATTTATACATAGTCAATATGTGTGTGAGGGCTCCTTCCCTATTTGAAGACCTATCCTTTAGTAGACTAATACAATGGTAATTGCAGGCTTATTCATTAAGCCATTGTTAATTGGTTCCTGTATAGCATGCAGGTGATGTTGGTCCTTCAATCCCTTTGGAAATTCATT
This sequence comes from Protopterus annectens, assembly GCF_019279795.1. NCBI lineage: Eukaryota > Metazoa > Chordata > Ceratodontiformes > Protopteridae > Protopterus > Protopterus annectens. The sequence continues at coordinate 1,355,971,544 of NC_056733.1, read as the reverse complement.
GATATGTAATGAAATGTTGTTACATGAAAGCTGTCTCATGTATTTCTGTCACAGATATTTGCACTCATTGGAGTTGTGTCAGTGACTGAACCTCTTTGGCTTGGGTTGCCACCTTTTCAAATGGCCATAGTGGGACATTTGCAGGACACACATTGGATTTTAGAGGCCGACACATACCCACGGTCAGTCAAAGTATAGAACTTTACATATATGCCTATATAAAAGCTTATATTCTTGTAGTGGTTTACTTGCTTATCCTGTTTCTTGTTATATGTAGGTATTTTAGATACAGATGACTATTTTATGCAACTACTACATTAAATATGGAACATGCCAAATGTCTCGAGATTGTAGGACATTAGTATTTGTACTCATTTTGGTCAGGACACTACTGCATATAGAGGTACTGCCCCTCACAAGATGGGACAGGTGGTAACCCTATCTTTGGCTCATGTCCATAGCACATATTTGTAATAGTGTATAGACATATATACTCTCCATATCCTTTGTTCATAACGTTTGGTTGCGGCGGAATGTGTGATTGCTATGGTCCATGTTATGCACATATTTGAAGACTTCAACCGCTGTATATGGCATTCCCATGGATTCAGGAATGCACACACTTCCAACAACCACACTACCGTTTCCAGACTCCCAAAGCCCACAATACCGAACACTCAAACTCGCGACAGTCAAACTCCCGGAACTAACACAAACACAGAGCACACACATGCACACACAGACACACTGCTACCCATCACATCCAAACAAATCATCCTACACTACATATGGCCAGGTGGCCATGCCCCCATACACACCCCATGTGGGTGGCTGCACCCCCCCCACACCACACCTACTGTAATAATCTACCTCCGAGATAGCACAAACTGACACACAAAGCAAACCCACACACACATTACAGTCCTCCAGAAACACACACCACACTCAGAACACACACTTACACACACTACAGCAATCAGAAACACACTTAAAAACAGCACCTACCTGGACCGCAGCACCAGAAGCACTAACTAAATGTCCCTTAACATCGTGATAATAGTACTTGCGGTTCTAGTGTTCTGGAACTGTGGTCTTTCGGTCTTTAAGCCTCATGATTATGTGCGTCGGTAGGTAAAGCATTCAGTATTTGGTAGTATCCTATTTATATGTACCTCCATGATTGTGTAGATGTTGTTAACCCATCTATATATTTGCATATATATGTATATCCATATATATCGACATATATCTCTCTATCACCCTTTCTCTCTCTATATTTTATATGCATATATATATATATATATATATATATATATATATATATATAGAGAGAGAGAGAATACACCTTTTGTTGGGTACATGGCAGTGTATACTACTTCCCGAACTCCACCCTTTTGTGTTTTAACCTGTCACAATACACACCTGCAGTTGGTACATCTCAGGTAGCTTAGTGGTAGGTTATTGTGAAGATTGTGTACATGGTTGCGTGTTCTACTCCTGGCAGTGGTTGTTTTACCTCTCAGAGCAGGCACTATTAGTACAAGGGTAATTAACACACATTTCAGTGGTTCTGGGCAGCTTTGCCCGTGATCTGCATGATATTCAGCAAAGGTTAGACCTGTGTTGCGCATATCCATGTAGTCATGATTAAACGATGCTTACCGGTGCAAAAACCCACTAATATGTGCTTAAACATGCTCTAATGACCTGCATCCAACAGCCATTATTCGGGACATCAGAATTATGTAACAGCCCTTGCAGGTAGTGGAACCGGGACCATGCACGAGACAGTCAGTGGCTTTACCACTGGGCGTCTGGGATATGTACAAGTGTTATGGTGTTTAGTATGTAGACTGTACTACGGCTGTTCCTCCATACTGCAAACAAATGTGTAACTCAGTTAGTTTACATATGGATGATACCTATTAATGGTATGTTCAAGTGATGCTTAATGGATGTGCTCCAGCTATGGGAATCCATGTCACAGTGAGCCACACACTGTAATGTGCTACACCTTGCCACAACCATAACTGGAGAATGCTGGGCTGAAAGATACCTGTCATGGGTACTCCCCATGCTTTGGGACTACATCCCTGATTACATTATATGGAGCCTCTAATTAACACACCAGGGAATCCTTGCAGAGTGGGTGGGGAACAGTGGTTACACCCCAGGGATCCTGCAATTGGCTCTGCTCCACAGAGGGACAGTTAGTTAATCAATGGGGTGGCGACAGCAGACTCATTTTGGCTAGGCTTATGAATGGCCTCTGACAATTAGGCATGTACCTACCGATGTACATAGGAACCTATACATACAGTATCAACACATGCTGTTAGCTTAATTTACTGTTCAGGTATTGACTTACCTTATGCCAATAGCTTTTGTGTGTGCAATAGTTGAGGGATGCCTATGTAGGATGCACACAGTAGACCACCTATACATGACAATTTACAGGTGGTCATGTGTGTGTGCCATCCATTTTACTGTGTGTGCAGGTGGAGAAGTGTGTTAGTCCATAGTGGCCTACACTGTCAGTGTATGTGCTATACGTTCCCTTTTTGCCAAGGCATGGGCATATTGGGCATGCCTCCATCTGCCTTCTGGGGCTGGCACAGGGTGTTTGTGGTCTGAATGCCTCTGTGCCTGTGGTGCCCTTGGCAATTGCGGTTAGCTGTGAGGACCTTCACCATTATGTCCCTGCTGCAGCTGTTTCTACAGGATCATATTATGTAGCATGGCACATACTATGAAGATGTAGGCACATGTGCCTGGAGAGTACTGCAAGGATCTACCAGATATGTCCAAGCAATGGAAACATGATTTCAGCATCCCAAACACATGCCCTATGATGAGTCTGGTTTGTGCATGTGTCTCATTATGGCATTCTTGCATGGGTGTGTGTGCATTTCTGATGGGAGTCATCATCCATGGCTCCAGTGCATAGCCAGCATCACCCACAAGGTGGCTATGTGGGATGTCCCCCCTGACAAATACCTGGTACAGCTGTGAGGCATGCCAGATGTGGGAGTTATGGTAGCTTCCAGGGCTGCTAGCACACACATCCATGATAATGCCCTGGGCATTGCACATGACCTAAAAGTTGATGGAGTGGTATCCCTTGCGGTTTATGTAGCACCTACCATGCTCACTGGGTGGTGACATGATATGTATGTGCATGCAGTCTATTGCACCCAGTACCTCTGGGTAGTCTGCCACATGGCGGAAGAGGCGCATATTGCTGGCCAACTCCTCCTGAGTTCGGGGGAAGTATATATGCTCATTGGCATGTGGTAACATGGCATCCAGAAACTGGTGGAGTACCCTGGATGCTGATGCCTGTGAGATCCCCGTGATATTTCCAGTTGGCCTTTGAAAGGTAACTGTGGCTAGTATTCTCAAGCTTACACATACCTTCGTGTCCACTATCCCAGTGGTTCCCCTCTGTTGTTTCTGGCTCTGAGGCATGGCCGGCACAGCTCAACGATTTGCTGTATGATGTCCCTGTCCACCCTGTAATGCTCTACTATCTCCAGATCATCTAGCCCCTGGTAGGTTACCCTTGGTCTGAACACTCTTCTCCTCCTTCGGTGCCTGAGGCGGTTGTCAGCATCATCCTCCACACCACCTTCAGTCTCCAACACATGCTGATGAATCACAGCTATGGCAGCTCCCAACATATACATTGTAAAAGTTCCCCATCTGTTTACACCGATGGTGCAGTGTTTGGGAATACACAAATGTGTGTGAGGTGCCTTCACACTTTATACTATTGTGCTTTGGAAGCTGATGATGTCATAGGGTGTGTATGTACAATCCAAGCTGTAGGGTATCTTACTTATGTGTTTTGCCGCAGGTACTGCTATTGTGGTGCCTTTGGTGTTGAATTACATTTGGCTGCTGTGGATTACCTCTTGCCCTTGCCTTCACTTTTCAAACCGATTCCCCTCCCATTGTCAGGCATGCATCCAGCAGCCTGCTTTCTTGTTTTGTACTTTCCCAACCCAGGATTGTGTTGCGCAATGTGTTCTATAGCCGATCTACTGCAGGTTTGCTTTGCTCTGCTGTGACAGTTCTCTTTTCTTTGCAATCCGGCACCTCTCCTTTCCTGTTCTGCAGGTTGCTGCTAGCAGCCTTGTTAGCTACCGTCAATGGCCCACTGTGAGTTAATAGGTGTTAATTACTCAGTTGTACTCCAATTACACTACTATGGCATTTCCTTATTGTCTTCCCGTAACCTTCTTGTTTCAGCTGTGGTGCGTGCCACACGCAGCTGTTTACCGGGTTTCAAGCATGTTGTCATCCGCGTACACATGCACTTTTGGTCACCTTGAGTGCTCTCAGCTAAGCAAAGCTATGGCTACATCCACACCCCTATCCTGCGGCTTTGCTTAGCAATGGGCAACCTGGATTAGCAATGCTCTAATGTGCTTACAGCTACGGTCGCACACCCCTCTGCTGATGTCATGCATACCTCCAGGCCATTCTTTGGTGTTATACTGCTACGCCATGTGGTACAGCCTTACGCCGGGAAGGCGTTTGTGATTCAGTATTACTTGCCTCATTTGCATGGCATTGACTACTAATTCATAGTTACCTCACCGAGCACTGTCACAGACCCTTAGCAACCCTTGCGCCTTGGTTGTGGTGTAGCATGCATACCATTGACTATTATGGTGAAATCATGATATGTGTTACATTGCAATTTTATGACATCTATATACATTTTCCTTGTGTTCCCATTTGCGCACACATGCCCTGCGGTTGCACTTTGCATTAGTGTGGCCATGACAATAAATGTTATTTTTTATGTGTTGTGCATGTTTTTTTATGCCATTGGCTGTATATTTAGCCATTGGCATATGTTAAATTGGTAATACGTAAGTTTGGTCCACTTTCATGGCTCCGATGTTCTGTTTGAAAAAATGTAAACCATTTTTTTGGTTTACATTTCTGTAGGCTTACGCTACGCCTGCACTACTTCATGAATTGCTATGTACCTTTATTTGCATGCTGCACTACTGTGCATGGGGTGATTAGCATACATGCACCGAGAGCTGCGCAGATCTGGCGTACACTGGTAGTGCATGTGGAATCGGATCGTACCTGAATCGCTCGGCGGCCATATTTGGCATTAGACCGCCTACACTACACCTGCACCTGGCGCAAGCTTCATGAATCCTGGGGATAGTCTTTTTAAGATTGCAAGCAAAGCTGATAGAATGGCTTCAGACCATATCAACAGGTCAGGGAGATAGGTGAGTTTGCAGCCTCTGTTCAACAGAGGGAAGGATAGCGATTGGTGAGCTGTTATGGAGAAATGCAGAGGGAAAGAAATAATGGACTGGTTAGGGAAAACAGGATGCTAAGAGTAATGATATAAGATAATAGCCCATCAGGAATTTTATCCATTTGGCAAGGGCATACAGGTTTGGTCAGCTATATCATACAAGAGGAACTTTCAAATTAAAATAGGGTCTGCACTGTGAAGAACAAGGTCAAAATGGCAGTTGGTACAGGCTAGGAGCTGTAGTTCCTGTGGTACAGGATTTGATTCCCATATCTCTCAGTTACCTGCCTTGAGCAAGTCACTTAAAAAAACAATGACTGGGCAGGGGGTTGTTGGGAATTTGGACTTGGCTTCTCAATGGTCCACTGTATTGCAAGCTTGGTAGCTACCTATGCCATAGTCTGGCAACTGGCACAGAAGAGTAAGGTTATGAGCTGTTAATGAGCAGTTAGAGGGTTTGATTCTCTCACCCTTTGTATGCCTAATGTGTGACATTGAGCATGTCACCTGACCAGACAGCGCTTTGGGGCAATTGGAAATTTGGGCTAGGCTGATTAATGGTCTTCTCAACTGTATGCCTACTAACTACAACCTATAAAATCCATGGCAGATTGCAAAACAAGTATCAGTTCACAAGTGTTGTTTAACCTTTGGCAACAAGGAGTAACACAGCACATATTTCAAAAGGATTATCACAACCAAAGTGTTACTAAGTTTGTGATATGATGACCAGTTTGCTATCCCCTGTTCATTCAATACAGAAGTTACTGAAGAGTCTGTAAAAAAAGGGAGCGGTATATTACAAATTGCTCCAGAGAATCCATCCATCCACCCTCAACCCTTTTTCCCATTTTGCACATGGGGTTGGGGTGTTACTTTAGCACAATCATCTTGAGCCAAGGTTTACACCACCAGGTGGCTAGCCCTACCATGGTAGTTCATTCGTACCATACACTTGCACACACACTCTCACTTATGGCCAATTTAGAGTGTCCAATCCACCTACTGTATGTCTTTGGAGTGTGGGAGGAAAGGGGAACACCTGGATGAAACCCAGGTGACTGCAGGGAGGACATGGAGACTCTGCACAGAAGGCACCCCAGCTGAGAATCAAACTGGAGAACATCTTGCTGTGAGGCAACAGCGTTAACCGCTGCATGACCACAGCCACCAGATTGCTCCAGAGAATATGCCCTGTTTATCATGACAATCATTTGCATCAGAGTACCCATTTTAGATCCATTTTATGCTGCTTTAATTTAATTTGTGACATCATTGCTAGAATCAGAAGGAAATTATCTTATTCTGCATTATTGATTTTTTATGTATTTTTGCACATTCTATTTGAGCGAAGTTATTTTTCCTTGGAAAGACAAGTGTTAGATTTCAGCGAAACAATGATAAGGACAATGTAAATGTTAAAGAGAACTCCTGGCTCTTACAATTTGAAATTCAAGTAATTATGCACAGCACAATAAAGTAATAAAATGCATTTTAATAAATAAAAATTTAGTACAACCTCTTAACCAAATTAACATGAATTTACTTGTCACTTAACTGTCATATGCTTAGGAAAGCACTGTGCATTTATGCTAACAAAATTAGCCAGATAATGGCTATCCTGACAGATTTAACATTATTTATTTGCTATTGAAATTAATTTAATTCATAACCCTAGAATAATTTAAATTCAAAACCATCTAAAACAGCAGTTTGTTTTACTGTGTATGATATATGTGTATTTCACTGAGAGCAGGATTCCTCTGGTTGGTATTTTTTCTTATCACACAATTTTGTTTCATTTATATGTTAATTACACAAACACACAAGGGATAAGTGTTTTCTTCAGAGGAGTGCTGGGGACACAATCTATTGAAATGAGTTACTCGGGCACATCTAATATGCAAGGAGGTACTGAAGGACTTTGAGCCAGAACAACTAGAATGTGCATAATGTACCTAACCTGTATTATACTGTTAGAGAAAAATACTCACCCAATTATATTGACCCATACTGCTTAGTCTAATGTTCAGTTTTATCCTGCTTTCAACAGTCAGACTCTTAATTTAAATAGTGGATATTTAGTGCAACTGTGATAATTATGATATGTATTTTTTTCTTATTTCTATTATGAGGTCACCAACATTGTGATGAAAAGAAATTTCAAAATGCACTAGGAACATAGTTTTAGCTTCCAGAGAACAACTGGTTTAGCTTATACAGTTTTCAGGCTCACAGACTAAAATTTGGATTTTGGAAGACTCTATGAAGAGATTTTCTATTCTCTGCAGTAGACAACTGGCAGGTTACATGCAAGCACACAGGTTGTATTCCTTATCCTATCTCCCTGCCACTGCATTACAATCTGATATTTACATCCTCGGATTTGTAACATGAATTAACCTTGATGTTTTCAACAAAACAAAATGCTCACCCTTATTTTTACTTCTGTAACAGGAACAGGCAAGCAAAAACTGAGGGTGATGCTACTCAATGCTATAAGTCTAAATCTCAAAATGCACTCATTCGAGGCACTCCTTAAAATGGAGAACATCGATATCTGTGCAGTGACTGAGATCTGGTTCAAGGCTCCAGAGAGCACCCCTGCACTACCAGGCTATAACTCATACCACACTTTTTGGCCATGTAACCTGGACCGGAACACCAAAGGTGGAGGTGTGTCCATATTCATTAAGGATATCCACATCTCCAGGCTAGTTGCTCAGCATAATGCAGCCGAGGTTATCCAAGTGCAACTAACTCTGAGCAAAACTGCAATCCAAATTGTAGCTTGCTACAGATCACCCACCATGCCCCAGGATTCCCACTCCTCTTTTCTTGATGTACTGGAAAATATTAGGGTTCAACCAAACACCCTAATAATGGGCAATTTCAACTACCCCACCATTAACTGGGAAAACTACTCATGTACCAACTCCTTCGCTCAACGCTTTCTGGAATTCATAAACTGCAATGCCCTGGATCAACTTATCCACATCCCCACCAGGGGCAACAATATCCTAGATCTAGTCATTACCAACATTAGTGACCGGTGTTCCAAACCTGAAGTCAATGCCTCATTGGTCCGACCACACCATAAGTTAATTACCCTAGATATCCACATCCTGCCCCCACCCCCCATTAAGGAAACCATGGTAAAAAAATTCTCCAAAGCCAACTTCATGCTTCTAAAGACAGAAGTGGTGAACTTCATGACAACCATGCAGATGGACAATACAGTTACGACTACTGAAGCCTACACAATTGCACTTTATAAGCACTTACATGAGTGCATTGATCGTGCTATCCCAAACAGAACCAAGACGCTATCCTCCAATAAAAGGAAGCCAATCTGGTGGTCCCCTGCCATAAACAAGCTGTACAACAGAAGGAAGAAACTGTTGTAAAAGAGAGTTAAATCCCATGAGTGGAGGAGCCCCCTGGTCAGCCTCAGTAAGAAGCTGCGATCCCTGATAAAATCCCCCAAAGCTAGTTATGAAAACAAAATCACCACTGATTCTAAAGACAACCACAAAGCATTTTATAGCTATGTCAAGAATCTCAATGGCAACACTCAGATCTGCTCTGAGTTGCAGCACAATGGCACTAAATATACAGACCTAACTGATATTGCCAACATCCTGGCAGATAGGTTCAGTGCTAACTTTACCCCTGTCTCACCCCCCTTAAGAGTCCATCTCTATACCGGAAGAATGCAAAGTTCCTGTAATCATGGCTGCACAGGTAAAAACACACTCTCCAAAGCCAAGAACACAGCATCCATGGGACCAGACAATATCCCAGGCTGCATTCTACATGAACTACAGAATGAACTGGCACCCCACCTAAGTACCACGTTCAATCATAGCCTCACCTCAGGCTTTGTACCTGCTGAATGGTGCACAGTGACGGTTATCCCACTCCACAAGGTGGGAGCCACCACAGACCCCGGGAACTACTGCCCCATTAACCTGACAAGCCTGGTCTGCAAGGCCATGGAATGTATCATCATGGAACTTAGAAACAAAGACATGGTAATCTCCAAACTCTGGACCCCACCCAGTTTGGGTTTGTAAAAGGCAGATCATGTCTCCTAAACCTGATAGACTTCTTTGAAGCAGTCACCAAAGGTGGTTCACACAGCCTATCTAGTTCTTGCCAAGGCTTTCGACACCATCCCCCACTCTGGAATTATAGATAAACTCACTAAACTAGGTATAAATCCCTATGTCACAAGATGGGTTGCCAAGTGGCTCACTGACAGAACCCACACTGTGAAAGTAGCAGACTCCAAATCCGACTTCAGACCAGTGACAAGTGGAGTACCACAGGGTTCAGTCCTGGGTCCTCTCCTGTTTGGTATCTACTTCTCTGAAGTACAGGCTAGCACAGAAGGTCTTTGGCTAACAAAGTTCACAGATGACTGCAAACTAGGAGCCATAATCGAAACTCCTAATGATGTGGACATCCTACAAAAGGGCCTCACTGAGACAGATGCCTGGTTTCAAAGCCATGGCCTCAAGCTCAATGCCAAAAAGTGCATTGTCATCCCCTTTGGTAAAAACTCTGTACCCATAACTACAACATAGGTGGTAGTATACTTAACACCGAAAGTGTGATAAAAGACCTTGGGACACAGGTGGACAGTAGTCTCTCCTTTGATAATCACATCACCACAGTAGTCAGGAAATCCTTCTACGTGGCACACTTCATCACAAAAAGGTTTCTCATCCAGAAAAAAAGAGGTAATTGTTCCCCTCTACTCATCTCTCATTAGACCCATTATAGAGTACAACGCCCGTTTTGGTATGTACCTCACAAGACATCTATAACAACTGGAAAGGCTGCAGAAATACCTCACAAAGAAGATTACTGGCTTCAAACAGATGCCCTATGCAGACTGTCTCAAAATACTCCAGCTTTACTCCATCGCATATCGCCTACTCCGAAGTGATCTCTGCCTAACATACAAAGCTATGTCAAACCCAGAGCTGTTGGACATGCTCCACTTAAAGAAATCCCAATCCTTCCAAGCTACACACTCTAGGGACCTAAACCTTGTCACCACAATAAACAGAACATGCTGGAGGGATAGATTCCTGTCCCGGAGACTTCCCGTACTCTGGAATAAACTACATATCTATATCAAACAAAGCTCCTCATTAGCACTCTTCAAGAAAAATCTTGATAATTGGATGGGAAATAGGAAATTCACCCCGGAAATCACCTCTGTGGCTTTGCACGACAGTAGCACAGGAAAATAATTTTCTTGGGTGACAAAAGCCAAATACCTTTTTGGCTGGGCTTGTATAGGCCCCAGGGCAGAGAGCCTAGTACCTGCCTATGAACCTATGAACCTATTAGGCTGATTTCTGCTCATAGATTGAATTATTGTCATGTTGTGGACTACGTATTGTCTAATGTGATTTTTTTTTTTTTTGCATCTCTGATGTTTTTCTGTTTATTATAGCTACAACCCCAACAAGAGAATACACTCTACCTCAGATATGGAAGACTTCAGTGGCAATTCACAATGCCTATAAAACCATTTTTAAAAGTATCAGTGTTTGCTTTGTTTCTGTATACAGATTTTATTTATTCTGCAAGAACGATCCCATGTCACTACTGTTTATGTTGGATCTAGCTAGGCTTGCATACACGACTTTTTGAGTATCCTCATTTCATTGAAAATTACTGCTTTACACTGCTTTCTGGTCCATTATGTGAGTTTTTAGCCAGTTACTACATGGTAAACATGTGCACAGCTATGCATGAGTAAGAGCATTTTCACTTAATGACAGGTGTAAACTATGAGCAATCTGCTGCCTGCTTGCTAGTGTCACTGAATACTGTGTCTACATTTGGCGGGCATGATCTTACCCTGCTGATGGCTCCTCCTCTGTCTATGTGTCTGTCCCAGCTTCAGCTTCTGGTTGTGTTGGGAGCTGCTAACCCTGCAAGAGGCCACCTTGCTGCAACTACTCTGTGAGTATAATACTGTGTAACATTGTACACCATCAATGTTTGACACATGTGACAGTGTCATACTGCAGGGCACCACCTGATGAATCCATGTAGCAAAAACATACCTTCAGTAACTCACTCACATGCACTGTAATGTTTCTGGTTTGCAAAAGCACACAGTCATACCCCTGATCTATTTGATTGTTTTGATTTCTGATGGGTGTTATGAGCTAGGACTCTAGGGCACATCTGGTATCATCAATAAGATGCTCCTGTGGGAAGTCATCTCTCACAAACTGTTGGTAAATATCACATATTTGCCATATTTTGGAATTGTAATAAAAAGCCTGAGCAGCCTGTGCACACATTGTAGATGATGTCTTGTACACTGCAGACTGCCTATTAGTTCATGGAATGATACCCATTGTGGTTCACATATCTTCTTCACAGTTTACCAGGTGGTGCCTTTATTTCATTGTAGGTACAGTAGTTATGGGAAATGGACTATATCATAGAATTCCCACATGGTGTTGGCTCCTTCCTCTGGTGCACATGGGAACCACACATGCTCCCCCCAAATGCTGAAGCATGGCATCAAAAAAACTGATACAGTATTCTCAAGGCAAATGCCTGAGATACCTCCACTGTGTCCTTGGTAGGTCACTGAAAGGTCCCTGTAGCTAATGTTTATAAAGCCGCATGTACCTTTGTATCTACTTGGATAGGTACTCCATAACTCCTACTGATCTGCAGACAAGGCTGTCACATTTCCACAATATGTTGCATGGTGGCCTTCTTCACACAGTATCAGTCCACAATGTCAGTGTCATGGAGGGCATGAAATGTTAAACCCAGTTAGATGACCTGGCACCATCAGGCAAAGCAGCTGCAATGCAAGTCTCCTGCAGATACACATTTACTATGGACATAGTAACCTCTACCATAATTGTGCAATGTAATCCAGCTGAACACAGGCACATGGCCAAGTTCAAATATAAAGTGGGAGCAGTGTTGTTGCACAAAGCTTAAACATTTCTGAAATGCACTAACATCTTGTTTTGCCTCATTATCATACTCAGCATATCATTATGCAGTTATTATCATATAATACATCTGACCTGACCATGTTATTTGGCCTAGCCATGAATTGCAGGCACCATTCACATGGTCATTCATCACACAAATTTGCTTAGCATGATACAGCAACATTTGTTGAATGTGGCCCCATTTCTACAAAGAAGGATTTTTAGAAAGCATTGTTATCCATACAATAATTATCCATATAAATAGATAACAGGGATAAAAATGTAGACTATATACAACAGAATGGCAACAGACATAGAAATAAGTTTAAATCACATTGATGGAAGCTTGGGTTAAGAAGAAGAAGAAGAAAACCACACTGATTTTTTTTTTGCTAAAACAAAAGAACTTATAAATTTCTTATCCAGTCAAGAATTAATGTTATAGACAAATAAAATGAGTTAGTTTCTAAAATGGAAAAGTTAAAGGTGATAATGTGTCCTTTATCAGACTACATTGCAATTATGTGTACAGTAATTGTAAATTCAAGAAAATTGGATTTTTTAACTGATTGCCATTAATGTATTTTTAAAAGTAGCTTCTAACAGAAATACAACAGCTTTCGGACTTTAATAATAACTGCAAAGTTTCTGTTGTGCTCTGCAGGATTCGATGAAAGCATATTTATATGGCAAAGCCTCAATTTGGTATTTCAAAAAAGTTAAAGTAATGGGTTAAGAACTTATAGGAATTGCAAGAAAAGATAGACAAAATAAAGTTAAAAATGCAAACAGAAGAAAATAGTTTATTATCTGGAAAAAAATGAGTGTATAGATTCAGAAGAAAAAAAGGGGAGATACAGGAAGAGTCTGTCTCTTGTTTTGCCTACCAAAGAATGCTAGCACACTCAGATGGGAATTTCTCTGGGAAATACTAGGGAAAAAAACAAACGGTTTCAATTAGTCTAGTTACATTTTTATTCTATAACTCCTATGAACTTACAAAAATTGGATGTTAGATTCAAAATAACAGCAAGAACTTACCCCACCAATGGTATATCTATCCCTGGTAGTAATAAGAAATATATGACCTGAGACGTACCTCCTTGGACTACATGAAAAGAGACATTGAGGAGCTCTCTGATTATGTAGCCCAGACAGGTATGACCCTGACCTTGAGCAGTATCCTACCTTCACCAAGAATGATGCCACAATACAGAGATAAGATGATCAGCTTTAACAATTGGCTTAAACACTGGTGTCATTCAAAGGGGATCCAGTGTCTGTCTGCCTGGGATGACATGCTGGACAAGCCACGCTGCTTCGCAAGGGACGGCTTGCACCTGTCACCCTGGGATTCCGGATATTGGCAAAGGCTCTTGCCACCCCATAGTGCCTTTTTAGGCAAGGCTCAAATTCTAAACCTACCACCCTAGAACACAAAAAGGAAAAACTAAGGGTAATGCTGCTCAATGCCAGAAGTCTAAATCTCAAAATGCACGCACTCGAGGCCCTTCTCAGTATGGAGAACATCGATGTCTGTGCTGTGACAGAAACCTGGTTCAAGGCTCCTGAGAGCACCCCAGCGCTATCAGGTTTTACCTCCTATCATGCCCGCCCCAAAATCTGGACAATACCAAGAAAGGAGGGGGGGGTATCCATATTCATCAAGGACACCCACACCTCAAGACTGGTGGCAACGCACGATGCATCGGAGACCATCCAGGTGCAATTAACCATAGGCAAGACTGCTCTGCAAATTGTAGCATGTTACAGGCCACCCTCACAAACTCAGGAACCTCACATGGCCTTCCTGAAAACACTAGAGGGATAAATGTATCACCAAACACCATCATACTAGGTGACTTCAATTACCCTAATATAGACTGGGAACACTACTCAAGCCCAAACACCCTAGCCCAAAAGTTCCTGGAATTCATAAACTCAAATGCCATGGAACAACTAGTCACCATCCGTCAAGAGGAGATAACATACTTGATCTCATCATCACGAACATGGGAGCACAATGTTCAACACCGGAGGTGTACCCCTCACTGGTGAGATCAGACCACAAACTAATCTCGCTGGAGGTCCTCATCCCACCCCCACCTGAAATAAAAAAGACCACAGTAAAGAACTTCTCAAAAGCCGACTTCACACTTCTAAAGACTAGTGTGGTCTCCTTTACGGCCCTGGAGCCAGCGGAAAACAGTACTCAAGCCGCTGAATCACTTACAAATGCCTTCTACCAGCACCTGCAGGACTGCATGGATAAGGCAATCCCAAGCAAAACAAAGACTCTTTGTACCAAAGGCAAGCGTCCAGTCTGGTGGACCCCAGCCATAAACAAACTCTACAACAAAAGGAGGAAGCTACTACAAGATAGAGCAAAATCCTTAAAAGGTAAGACACCCTTGATCACTATAAGTAAAAAACTAAGAGCTCTCATAAAATCATCCAAAGCAAATTTCGAGAGAAAAATAGCTAAAGACTCAAAAGACAATCATAAGGCCTTCTTTAGCTATATTAGAAACCTGGGAGGAAACTCCCAGATATGCTCAGAGCTAGTTCAAAATGATGTGAAGATTACTGATCCTACAGACATTGCCAACATACTGGCTGACAGGTTCAGTGCAAACTTCTCCCCCCCTCCCCCCCAAAAGGAGAGATATCTATACCAAACGATTGCAGCCCCCCAAACATCTCCAGCGCCCAAGTGAGAACTGCTCTCTCCAAAGCAAAAAACACAGCATCCATGGGACCTGATGGTGTCCCCGGCTGTGTGCTCCATGAACTCAATGAGGAATTAAACCCACAGCTAGGACAGCTGTTTAATCAAAGTCTTACCTCTGGATACGCACTCCAGGAGTGGCGCACTGCAACTGTGGTACCACTTCACAAAGGCGGTGCCTCCACCGACCCTGGAAATTACCGGCCCATTAGCTTGACAAGCCTTATCTGCAAAGCCATGGAGAGGATCATAATGGACCTCATAAATAAAGACATAGGGAATTTGCAGACTTTGGATCAAACCCAGTTTGGCTTTGTCAAAGGCAGATCATGCCTTTTAAACTTGGTTGACTTTTTCGAAACAGTAACCAAAGCCATTGATGAGGGAAAGGCAGTCCATACAGCCTACCTCGATCTGGCTAAGGCCTTCGATACAATACCCCATTCAGGTATCATTGAAAAACTCATCAGCTTAAATGTCAACCCATACATCACAAGATGGGTTGCAAACTGGCTGAGTGACAGAACCCACAGGGTCAGAGCTGCTGGCGCCATGTCAGACTCAAAGCCTGTCACAAGTGGTGTCCCACAGGGCTCAGTCCTGGGCCCACTCTTGTTTGGCATCTACTTTTCCGAAGTACAAGCAAACACAGGAGGGTTATGGCTGACAAAGTTTGCAGATGACTGCAAACTGGGCCATAGTAGAAAACACATCTGACACAGATATCCTTCAGAAGGGTCTCACAGAAACGGATAACTGGTGCCATAGCCACGGCCTAAAGTTAAATGCCAAAAATGCATAGTCATACCCTTTGGGAAAAACAAGGTTACCCCTAGCTACCAAATAGGTGGCAATCCACTGAGCACAGAAGAAGTTATCAGGGACCTGGGGACCCAGGTTGATAGTAGTCTGTCATTCGACACCCATGTAGCTAAAGTAGTTAGGAAGACCTTCTACATTGCCCACCTTATCATGAAGGGATTCTCATCTAGATCAAGGGAGGTCATAGTCTCCCTTTACTCATCACTCATCAGACCAATGATTGAGTACAATGCCCCATTCGGAATGTATCTGACCCGACACTTGCAGCAGCTGGAGAGGCCACAAAAGTTCCTCACCAAAAGGATCAAGGGTCTCAAAAATCTGTCCTATGCTGCCCGACTGAAAGAACTCCAGCTCTATTCAGTCGCTTACCGCTTGCTCAGAGGTGACCTTTGCCTAACATACAAGGCCATGTCAAACCCAGATTTGATGAATATGCTTCACCTCAAAAATCTAGATCCATCAGAGCCACAAGGGCGGGAGACTTAAACCTTGACACGGCTATTAATAGGACGTGCTGGAGGGATAGATTCATCACCCAAAGACTCCCTATGCTGTGGAACAAAATCCCGGTACATGTGAGGCAGAGCACCTCGCTGGCCTTGTTCAAGAGAAATCTTGACCAATGGATGGGAGATCGCAGATATACCCCAGGGATTACCTCAGTGTCACTGCTCGACAGAGGCACAGCAAAATAATGGGTATAGTTCCCCATACTAAAGGGGTGGCGTAAGCCACAAAACGATGGGCTAGGCTTGTAAATGCCCTCGGGCAGATAGCCTAGTATGAACCTATGAACCTATGAACCTATGAACCTATGAACCTATGAATCTGGAAAAAAATCCATACTGTTTAAAAAACAATATGAGAAAAGTAATGCACAGAACAGTAGTGTAGAAAGTGAAAAGTAATTGATGAATTCTGGATCAAATAATAAAAATAGAGGAACATGTTTCTATGTTTCTATAACATAAATAAAAGAGTAAATTATAAAGCTGAAGGAAAACAAAGCTTCAGGCAATGGTGTCATTACTCCTTAATTATATAAACTATTAACTCAAAATTATTTATCTCTTTAAAAAGAAAGTATTCATAGAAATTATAATTGCATTTAATGTATCCCCATTATGGAATTACACAATGATGTTTACTATATTTAAACAAGATAGAGATCCATCTCTACGCTCTCCTTATAAACCTCTGTCATTACTGAATGTTGATTGCAATATTTGCATCTCATTTCTTGCCAAAAGACAAAAATGTATATTGCCAGGGGGTTTCCAAGTTGGCTACACACTGATCAACAGCTTACCTTCAGCTCTACCTGTGTGAAAAAAGAAACTGAAAGACTCAGTCACTTTTAGTAAATTTGGTTACTGGATAGTAAGTACACTGCTTGGATGCTAGCAAAGAAGAGACCAAGGGAGCGAGAAAGAAAATCAACTAAAAAAAGTGAAGATAAAACACTGACTGTGAGGAATCCTGCAGCAGCTCAGCACAAAGCAGTTCAGGTTCCAGCTTTGGTGCAGGACATGGCTTCCAGTAACCTAGAAGAAAGTATAAGTCAAATGTGCTCAAAACTGAATAATTTAAACAAAACAATGAATGAGTATATTAACTCAAATAACAAAAGGCTAGAAAAATGGAACGAGGTTTAAACAGATATTCAGATGAGCTGATAGAACTGCAAAAATCAGAAGATGAAATGAAGAAAAGGCTGGCTGAGTCTGAAACTGCTCAAGAAGAGATGTTTCAAAAAATGGTAGAATTAGAGGACAGAGTATGTAGGAAAAACCTAAGACTTTCTGCTGTACCTGAGAAAGTGGAAGGAACAGACTTTATTAATTGCATGAAAGCACAAATAAGCAACTGGACTTCTGCATCAGGATTTGTTAACTGAAAGGTCACAACATGCATATGCTCCAAACTTGGCCATGAGAAAGCAGCCAAGACCTGTAATAGTAAAGATGCAATCCTACCAGCAGAAAGACTTGATCCTGACAAAACCATGGCAGAAGGGCAAAGTACTAAAAGCTGGAGACAGTAGAACATTTATGAAAAATGATTACTCACTGTACACCAGGCAGAAGAGAAGCAAATTTATTCCAGCAATCAGGGGATGCAGAGAGGCAGGTATGAGCTTCAAGTAGCTATATCCATCTGTCTTCAGAATATTTTTTTCCTGGAAAATCAAAGCCATTTGTTGATGCAGAACAGACTAAGGAAGAAATGTAAACATTTGTCCAATGAAAAGAGAGCCATCAAGCAGAAGGGGAATCTACTTATAATTCTTCTGATAATAAAGCTCAGGGAAAGACTTTGCCAGTGAAATCTATTCCAGAGTTCCAAAGGAAAATGCTTGGAAGACAGAGAAAAGTATAACAGTTGACTACAAAAATTGGTAGTACCTTGAAATTGAACTAGAGGCAGAAGCTGGTAGATGCACCTGAACAGGATGAAGACCAGCAATATGGAAATTAATTAATAAATTTGAGCTTACAAAGCATCAATTACATTTGTGAAATGTGTCTGTATGAGAAAAAGTAGAGATAATGGACCTTTGTTGAATTTGATAAACACATGGGAAACTGACAGGCATTTGCCTCACTTCATGTCATAAACATTTGGAAGGACAATAAGGGGAGGAGAAGAGGAAGAAAAAAGGTAAGTAAAACAATTTTATTTTCTTAACTTTATTTCTGTAAAACTTTTCATTGTTAAAATTTCATGTTATACTGTAAAGCAATTTCAGTTATTGTTGTGATAAAGATACTAAAGTAAACAGATGCCCTTTTCCCCTTTTTTTCTTTTTAGTATTAAGAAATGAAGGCATTACAATGCAAAAAGAGAAAAAAAGACTAGTCAAAAGAATGTTTAACTTACTAGGCTGTAATCTTGTGTTGTTGAGACGAGGGATGGAGTGCAGAAGTACACAGATAATAATATATGTAGAGCTAACATGTTTGCTCTTATTGTTGCATGGGTGCATGTCTAGATTTAAGACCATTGGCTTAATCTATTAAGTTCTATGTGAAAACATGTAAATAAGAGAACACTAAATGTAACAAAAAGTTTTCTTTAACAATGCATTTTTTGGCATTTCTTTAGAAGCCTGCATCTGCGAGCAACATTTTTCTTACATTCCCATGGATACAAGCTGATTATAGGGCAATAAAAAGCCAAAGCATGGGTTTATCCGGGTCTATGTTAAATGTTCGAACATCCAAAATGTTGAACATTACATGGTCGAGACCAAATGTTCGACATTTGGATGTTCGAACATAAAAAAAAAAAAAAAAGAAAACGCAGAAAAAACACTTTAACAGTGTAAAGAGGGGGGCAAGCCCCCCTGCACCCCCCATGTGGGGGGCTGCACACCCACACACCCCTACTTAAATATACCAACTCCGAGACCGCACTTCAGTGCAGAAAAGGGAACTTCTCCCTATCTGCACCATACAGTGCCTTTGAAAGTCTATCTTCAAGCACTCAAAATTTCAAACATTTTGTCTCAACCATGTAACGTTTGAAATTTTGAGCATTCAAAGAGTTTACAGGTACCTGTTCATTCAAGGTTAAAAGTTTTTTTTTTTCTGAAAGCATGAAAGTTTGTTTTTTCACATCTGGTCTAGGGAATAAACATAAAAAAAGAACAAACACCAGTTAATGTAAGTAGAAGCACAGGCAGTAACATGCATCTTAGCATGGATAACTTTAACTTTGAGTTAGATGAGGCCTGTGTCTGCACCTGTGTTCTGCAACAGTTGTTCATTAGGAGTGCTAAACTTCTTTATTTGAAAATGGACATAGTTTTGTGTGTTTGTATTAAGGTAACATGTTTTGGGGGTACATTTTGAGGGTTTTCATTAAAACAAAAAGTGTTGCAAATTTGTGACATAGATTGAAATTCAGATGACAAGAAAAAACTGTATAAAAGATCAATCTTCCACGCATTAGTGGGTGCATTTATCAGAAAAGCTAGAAATAGATATTTAAAAAAATATGTCATATATAACAGCTGTGAATAATGAGTTCTTATCATAATGGTGGCACTACCCCTATTATCATGGAATGTAAATGGTCTCACTGGTATTAACAAAAAGGAAAGAATATTTAATTATATTAAAAATTCTGAGTGCAAGTAACAATGCTACATGAAAAACATTTGGAAAGAGCTGCGCATGTGAATTTAATAAAGATAGGATTTCAGGCTGGATATTCAGAGGAATATCAGGAACAAAAAAAAGGGGAGTACTGATAATTGTTAGAGGAGCTCTAATAGTGATAGAAGAGGAAACAAGATAATAATAGTGGATTTGTGGTAGTAAGGAATACTCAGAAGTGATGAGATTTATGTTGCCATATGTTTATATTCAGCCTAAAACTGCTACTGTGGAGCTTAAGAGAATTATGGGAGAAATAATTAGCTTTCAACAGGGGATGTTACTTGCAGATGGGGACTGGAACTTGTTTGTTTTGCAACAATGTGGATGATTCATGGGGCCTAGAAAGCAAAATTTAACAAAACATAGTAGATTTCTGAAAAATAATTTGAAAATATTTGGTATAGAAGACATGAATTCTGTAGTAGGAACTTGGAGAGAATTTATATATTATTCTCCAAGGTACAATAACTGGCCTAGACTAGACATAAATTATATTTCACAGGAACATGTGCATTTAATTGAGAGCTTTGACACACATCCAATAACTATTTCATATCATGTTCCAGTAATAACTAAGACAAAAAATACTGCATAATGAAATAAAATTGAGACACTGGTGCATCCTTACCTACTTGTTAAAAAAGAGGAATTTAAGGAATGGGTAGTGGAAATTATTCAGGAGTTGTAAGGGAAGAAAGAAAGTACTACATAAGTTATAGCTCTTCAGTGGGATAAAACAAAAGTGGAGTTTTAAATTAGGGTAGAAATAAAAGAAAAAATATGGTTAAGAAGTGACAAGAATTATTTGGAGGGGCTGGCAAGAGTTAAAGTATTACAGAATAAGAAGACTTTCACAGAACAAAAAGAGGCACACCTCTAGAATGCTAAGTATCAAGATAATATGCATGAATTTAGAAAGCAACTGTTTTTTGATAATAACTCCAGAGCACAAAAACTTTTAGCTCAATGATTTAGGCAACAGAAAGTAAAAAGGGTCATTGCCAAACTTTGGTACCCAATAACAAGTAAAAAATACAGATCCTATAAAGGTATTAGAGATATTGCAGACATTTTATGAAAAATTGTATAAATCAGAGAAATGGTGAGATCAAGAAAAAGTATGAATGGAAATATTTATGGGAGACTTAGATATACCACAGTTAGATGAAGCTAAAAAAATAATAGTTAAGATAGGGGGAGATGAGATAAAAATGGTGACGTATAACCAATCTGTAGTAAAGTCCCTAGGAATAACTGGTATTCAGTGGATGTTTGGAAGTGATAAAGATCTGATAGGTTTTGTTTAAAAATATTTTAAAAGGAGGGAAGCATAAATATTGTGGAAAACAGATGTGGTAGCTGTAATACCTAAAAATGGCAAAGACCCATCAGATCCAGCTTCATATAGGTATATTTCAATTTTACACTATGATTATAAACTGTTTGTCTGTAATGACTAAAACAATGCCAAAGGTGTTGCCAAAATTTATAGATATGGATGAATGTGGTTTTGTGGTGGGAAGGCAAACATTTGACAAAATTAATTAACAGAACAATTATTGAATGTAAGAAAATACCACTGTTGCTGGTAGTTTTAATTCAGAGAAAGTATTCGACAGAGTAAGCTGGAATTGTTTGAATAGGACAATGGAAGCATTTGCATTCTCTGATACAATAACAGGGTTAATTAGGAGTATATATGAGAGATAACAGGTAAACATCAAAGTAGGAGGATTCTACTCTGGATAGTTGTGTCTGAACAGAGAAACCAGGCAGGGGTATCCTCTTTCCTCTTTCTTATTTGTGTTACATTTAAAACAAATGGCAAAGGAAATAAGGTACTCAGAAATTCAAGGATATAACTGGTATGGTAATCAAGAATGCTGGCCTTGTTTGCAGACAATATTATTTTGTACCTTATAAAAACAGAAAAGGGTATGTCAGTGTTGTGGAACATTCTGAGAAAATTACAATTTTTTTTTTTATCGTGATATAAAATTAATGAAGATAAAACAAAGGATATAACTATAAACTATGTACCCACAGATGAATTGGTTCAGCAATACCTTTATTTATGATGACATGGTAAAATTAAGTATTTAGGAGTATGAGATAAAACAGATTCTGTTATGGCATCAAAGGATATGTGAAAAGAGACTAAACAAAAGATAACGCAAAAACTGAGAAACTGGAAGGTCTTGCCTATGAATATGGATAGAAAGATAAAATCAGTAAAATGTTTTTAATACCTTTAGTTTTATAAACACATCAGGGATATCTTTATCAGACAAAGGAGAAGATGTGGATAGCAATTAGTAAAGAGTTGATGGATTTTATCTGGGAGCAGAAAAGGGCAAGAATCAAGTGGGATTAGCTAATCCTTCAAATAGCACAGGTCATTTAGGATTACTTGAATTGAAGGGATATCTTAGAGCTACACAGTTAAGGCTTTTATACATAACACAAGCAGATAGCTGCAATTCAAATTGGAAAGGGATAATGATGAAGCAGGAGGTAAATTCAATAAATAAGGAGAGAGTGAGATTTTAGATTCATATCCTAAAGGAGAATAACAACAGTCATCCAGAATATTATATTCGTAAAGTAACAGAAAGTATTGTACGAACTAAGCCAACACATGAATGGAGAAATGAGATTCTTCCAATAGAGATGACTGTAATTAAGAGTACAGAAAATAGGCAAGAGGTGCTGGAATTTACTAGAAGAAATTGGCAAAGGGACAAAGGCGTTGGGAATAAATAATTAGAGAGAGGGTGATGATACAATGGGAGGAGGCCAAGAAGACATTTGGACTGCAGGCTAAAGACCACCTTCCCTATCAGGGATTGTTATCAGAGTATTAGCAAAGTGAAAGGATAGGGGAATCCTAAGTGAAAGACCTGCAATGGTTGAGTTTTTAGTTGAATCTAGAATAGAAATAGTTGTTAAAAAATGGATAACTAATGAGGCATATAAATTATACTGTACGATAACTATAGGAATCAATCAAAGGAGGTTAGAAAAGATTGGGAAGACAAATTGGATAAGTAATTCACAAAGAAGTAATGGAAGGACATATGTATGGCTCGCAAATATGCAACAGAGTCTGAAAGATGTAAGATTTTTTGCTTGAAGTGTATGCATAGCTACTTTTATACCCCAAGCAGACTCCAAAGACATATTTCTCAGGTGGATGGCAAATGTTAGAGGTGTGTTGGGGAAGAAAGAGTTTGCTGGGAGCATATATTTTGGTGGTGTAATGAGCTGGCATACTGTAAAAATTCCATACAGAGCACCCTGTCAGAAATACTGGGCAAGCAAATTAGTGTATCTATTTTTTTTGAGCTGGGATGCAAGATCTGAATTGTCTAGACATATTAAGTTTAATTCTTGAGGCTGCCAAAAAAAAAGCAATTACTAAAAATTGGAAATCAACATTGGGGGTTGATGTAATGATTAAGGTGTTTGCCTCACAGACATAGGGTGCAGGGTTTGATTCTCACCTTTGGAAGGGAAATTGACTAGGCATAAAATGGCCCATAAGGGCAGCTAACCTAGTAATTATCTATGAATAGCCTAAACAAACCATATTTGAAGTAGTGAATATTGTAACAGAGATAAAAGAATATGAAATGGGAAACTTAGAAAAGGGTAGGAGAAATTACATAGAAAAAATGAAATTGTAGGAACAATACATGCAGAAAATGTTTTGGAGGAGGAATGAGCTATAAGAAAAGGCAGAAACTGAACAATTCATGTAATGTTGGGATGATTATAATGTAGAGAAGAATATATGTGATGTATAATGTTGGCAAATGTGAACTTGTTAATCTGGTTTGTTTACTTTAATATAAATGTAAGTTTGCCTATGTCACAATCAGTTAAGATGTTTTTAAAAAAAAAGTATACTGCCAGTAATAATAGATGAAGACCAAACTGGCTTAATATTAAAAAGGCAAATACAGGATACCATCAAAAGAATAATGACTGTATTTGATTGTGCTAATAACAGTTAACAAGAACTATATGTAACTAGCCTAGATCTAGAAAAACTCTTTGATTCAGTAAATTGGTCTTATTTAACTAATCTATTACAGGTTTTCAAGTAATTTTCTATCCCTTATTAATCACTTTTATTAGAATTCTTTCTCATATGTTAAACTAGGATCTATTAATTCTCACTGTGTAAAGATAAGCAATTGCATGAAACAAATGTGCCTCTTGTCTCCCTCATTACTTGATTTGGCTATTGAACCTCTATCCAACTGCATAAGACTTAATAACGGTATAGTAGGATATAGAATAAATGATTGATATACTTCCAAAATTCAGTTATTTGCTGCTTATATACCATTAACAATAGATAATACTGATTTGTCACTAATTAATACAAAATAATTAATTAAATATTTAAACTGATGTCAGGTCTGATGCACAGTTAGGATAAAACTAACAGCATATTAGTTATTAATGAAAGTTAATAGTGAATTTAAATGGGATTTTAAGGAGGTTAAATGTTTAGGGGTTACTCTTACATGCAGTTCAAAAGAAATAGCATTAAATTACAAAACATTATACAAAATATTAAAACAGCAATAAATAAATAAATAGAACAAAGTTATTATTTTCTTTTGAAGATAGGTTAATTTTAATCAAAATGGTAATTTTACCTGAAATGGTACACATTATAACATCATTTTCTTTAGTTCCTTCTAAACAGCACATGAAACAATTTAATGACATTTGTTTGAAGTTCTTATAGCACCCAATCAAACATAGAATAGCTTTGGTACACCAGGTAAGTGTTTGGAAAGATTATGGAACATGTTAAAATATTTAGAATGTGTATATATAAATACTCTGAGATAAAAAGCAGAGCATTTCACATTATTCCCTGTAGCATTTCCACTGGAATGTATAGACACTCTGAATTACAAAAAAAAAAAAAAAAAACACATTAAGCTTAAAAATATGGATTTGATATGTTTGCAGTCATCTGTATACATTAGAAACCATGACTGTACTCGTCTTCTTCCATCTAGTTCTCTTAACTTTTTCCTCACTTTAGTTGCCAGACTTTCTATAACTATCATGAGAGAGACACCC
Organism: Protopterus annectens; assembly: GCF_019279795.1. NCBI lineage: Eukaryota > Metazoa > Chordata > Ceratodontiformes > Protopteridae > Protopterus > Protopterus annectens. The sequence continues at coordinate 1,355,946,443 of NC_056733.1, read as the reverse complement.
CTGTTTGGTCCCTCTATTTTGTCATCCCCCTTTTGGGGTCACTACCACCCTGGTCCTTTTCATTGCATCTATTCCCACTGTTTCACTTATCCTTTTATATTCCTCCTTCATAACTGTCCATACTGCCTCACTGCCCACTGGTAGAACTATAGCATGCTTCTATCGGGCATTACACTCTTCTGTTGTTCATTACCATTACTCCCTCTGATCTTCGCCCCTATGATTTTTGCATTAAGTTTCTCCTGCTGTATTCCTTCTACTTGGTACCCCTCTGTTCTGTCTGTGACCTCTCAATTGGCTTAGTTTTTCTTCTCCTGTTTTTGCTGAATTCATTGGCAGTTTTCTTTAAAGGATTCTCTAACCCAGATGTTTGCCTGTGATCTCTCTCTTTCCCGTAATGCTTGATAATTCTCCCGCTCTCCCACCCTTTCCTTCTGCATACTTCCTTGCTAGATATTTCCCAGGTTCCTCAGCAGTTATCCACCAGTAATCCTTCTAGTTCCATTGCTCTACTTCCACTGTAGTCTAGTTCATTTTTTATTAATGCTTCTACTGTCCTTTGTGCTCCACTATCTATCACTGTTTCCACATTTCCTTTTGTATCCTGCTTAGATCTCTTTCCATTTTAGTTATTCCTTCGTCATATTGCCTCTTTTCTACCATTCTTCTCTCATAATGTTTCCTCTGACTGCTGCTTTGATTCCATCCCACCAGTGTTTTCTCAGTTTTGTCTTGTCTATAGTGTTCTTCATAGTCTTCTATATCTTTTTTTTGTAATTGTTGCTTCCTTTCTGATCCTTCTCCTTGTAGCCCACCCATTTCTAACCCATGTCCTTCCATTTTTCCCTCACTGTCCTTATTGTCATTGTTTCACTACATGGTCTCATATATATATATCTATCTATTTCTATCTCCTTCACCATTTTTAGAGTTTCATCTTCACCTTGTATACTCTCCAGTTTATGGAACTGAATCAAGCAATGTCTGGTAAAAGTGTACTCCCTCTTTTCAGGGTGTCTCTTCACTCCATATATCCTTCCACTTTCCTTTTTTTATATTCCTTTTTAAGTTTCTTTTCATTCTCATACCATACTCTCTTTTGCCAAAGAGCTAGCCTTTCTTTGGATCTAGTGTGATATTGAAGTCTCCTCCAATGATTTCCTCACCATCTCTTTTTTGTCTGTCTCCTGTTTTGCACACTCCAGCCTACCCAGGCTCTCTGGGGTCCAGAAGGGGACATCTAAATCCCATGCCCCTTCAGTTGCAGTGTCTCCTCTTTGATGGTATGTTCTTCATCTTCTGCTTCTTGTAGCTCTGTCCCTGTTTCTGATGCAGTTGCTATCAGACTCTCTTTTTCATTCAGTTTTCTGCTTTGGCCAGCTTCTTGTTCTTCATATTCTATCTTCTTTGAGTAGTCCCTTCATATTTCCTCCATTTTCAATGTTCTTTCCTCAGTTTCTGCTATCTGCTATGCTCGGGACCTTTTCTGTCTTGCTTATCTTGTCGATATAACTCCATGTGCCCTTGTTTATCTCTCTTTAGTTCTTTTCCCCCACAGATATATCTAGAATAGATGTTCTCCATGATGTTGTAATTCTGCCTCTGCTTTGGCTGTTACCATGTATGGCTGCCAGTGCATTTCTGTGGGATATTTGAATTTATTTTGTGTCTGTTGCTACAACTTCCCCTGTGCATAATGTGTATAACAAAGCTTGTGTTTCTCCCTCTGTGTGGAAACTATGTGATTCCCTTTCATATTACTGTTAAGATAGCAGGGTAGTTGTAATCTTGTCTCCAGCAATTCCAGCAGCATTCTTTTCAGTTCTGTATCCATGACATGCTCTGACATTCCTGTTATCCTTATGTTGTTTTTTTCTGGATCTGTTTTCTAGGTCATCCAGTTTTCTTAGTCACCATAGTAGCTTTTTTTCAGTTTCTGTCAGCCTTCAACTGTGCTTATGTACTTCTAATCTCAGAGATGCCCTGTACTCTTCTAAGTCCTGCATTATTTATTTATTTATATATTTTTAATTTTCCTAGTCACTTTTCTTTGTTGATTTCCTATTATTTCCCATTTTTGGCCTACATTATCAGCACCTGACATCAGCTTTTGAAACAAGTTACAAATCCGTTCTTCCTGTGGAGCTGCTCTAAACTCTGCCAGTTGCTATAATCTTTCCCTTTGCCCTCCATCCTGTGATGTTTCTTGTTCTTTTACACCTGCAACTGATTAATTACTTTTTTTTACAGACCCATTGTGCAAAGCTTTGAGCCTAAGCAGCCTTTTTGCTTGGGCTCTGTGACGGGGTCTATATTATATAAATGAAGCAATAAAATGTCGACTTACCTTTGATCGACCCCTATTTATTAAAACTGCACAACATCAAACTCTCAAATCATCGATTTCTTTCCAAGGGAAAGAAATCGGTAGCCCAAACACACACACCGCTTTACAACAAACACTATTAAAGTGGGGGGGTTTGCCCACCAAACACCTCAATGTGGGGGACTTCACCCCCACACCCCCTCTAACTAAATATACTAACTCTGAGATCGCACTAAAGTCGAAAAAAAGGGCAGATTTAAAAGAACAGCCAACTGATTTCTTTCCCTTGGAAAGAAATCAATGATTTGGTCATTCAATGTTGTGCAGATTCGAGAAATAGGGGTTGATCAAAGGTGAGTCGACATTTTAATGCTTTGTTTATATAATATAGACCCCTCTGGTGCCCTCATCTTGCTGTTAATCTGCTACAGATTGTATGGCAAATATTGAATCACAAAGTGTCATTCAAAAAAGATGACCCCAAAATGAATGATCTATAGATGGTAATAAGTGAGTTCAGTAAACATTACTGAGCAGCACAGTAACTTAATGAAAACCTGACTCACTATCAGCAAGTCACTCTAGCAGCCATTTGTTGCAGCAACATAAGAAGGTAGTATACTGAAGTATGTGCATCAGTGAACAAGTAGGCTGGATTATTTTATTTCCTAACTTTTTTGATTGTACTCCCTTGCAACTATCAAGCCCATAACCAAGAAAGCAAGTTTTAGTAGCCTTAGTGCCCCATGGGTACTCTGACACAGCTCCCCCAAACAAATTAACATGGGAAGGAGTTGTGATTATTTATTGTTTAGCCATCAAACCAAGTCAAATCAAAGTTAGCTGTACAAATGCAGTGGGTATGAATGAAAAAAGATTAATGCTTTCCTATTTTCCACTTAATGACTCCTTGGCCTGAGGACTTGTTCAAGGAGATATCAGCAGTAGCAAAACAAACAAATGCACATTTCCATGTGGTCAGGCTGCTGAGCATTCCATACTGACTCATGACCTGGAAGGAAGGTGGCTTAGCTTCTCAGTACTTTGCCAACACGCTTGTCCTGAACAGATTGTAGGTCCCACAAGATGTTCATAATGGTTGTCATTGCAGACCCAGAGCATAAAGTCTTGAGTTGGTGTGATTCCAATGATTTTATCTTATCTGTATTCAGTCTGTGAAATACCACCTTGCATACTGGATTCCTGTTCCACTAGGTTTGTTTTATCATCCCGGAAGATATTAGGTGCAACTCTATATTTGACAACCCTTGCTTCTTTTAAATAGAGTATTTCCAACTCATCTGAAGATGGTCTTGATTACTCCATCAATTTTTGCATTGAAAATCATTAGTTTCAATTCAACATATCCAAGATGGTGGCTTTGGTCATCCATTCCACATGTAGGGATTCTTTAGCTTCAGTTCTGTCTTCTTTATTGCCTATTATTGAGACAAACGACAATTCATGTTTAATGATTGTACTATGGGACTGATTATTGATATCATGCTGATGTTAAAGGACTAGCTCTAAATGCTTATCAAAGTTTCTCATTTCTCTCCATGGAAAGTTGCTCCATTCAAGCACCATATTCTGCCCTTTGATCTCTCTGTTGTAGTACAGGTCCAAGTCTCTTTCCACCTGAACTACTGCAATGCTCTGTACCTAGGGCTTCCATATTTGCAGGAGTGATTGGCTACAACTAGTGCAAAGCTCTGCCTCTTCTTCTAAACAGAAACTCAAAGTTCCATTTCTGCAAGGAATGCCCTGGCTTTCAGTCAAGCAGTGTATCATCTATAACGTTCTAACCATGTCTCTTCAGCCTACATGTCTTGGTTTCCCCATCTGTGAGACCTGCTAACCTGATAGAAGCAAACTCAATCCCTGTATTTTGGTTCCAAGGGACAACTAACAGTTCTCTTCTTGGGGCTTAAATTCTTTGGAGTTCAGTTTGTGTGTGCTATTCAACCTTTGGCTGCTTCAATCACTTCATGAGTTAGTCTTTGAATAATTTGACTGCTGGATAATAATTAATTTTATAAACCACCAACTGTATGCTGCTTCATACTGTTTATATTTAACTTTCATTGTATGCCTTATATTATTGTTAATTCCTGTTATCTTACTTTTAATGCCCTGGTGCTTTAAGTCAAGAACTTGGATAAACTTGAAGATGGAGATGAAGATGAGCAATAGGACAAAGACTAGAACTTGATATACAAGTGTCACTTGGCACAAAGGATTAGGAACTGTTAATGAGCTGTTTTCAGTTGTCAAAGATTTGAGTCCCTCAGTCTCTATTCCTAACTATATGATGCTGAGCAAGTCACTTAGACAGCGCTACCCGGCCAAGTCTGAAAAAGGTCCATAGAGATCTGTGTTCTACCCCAGTCAATAAATATAAATAAAATGTATGGATTTGAATGTAAGCCCTTTCATGATAGCCTGTTAAGATGTCTTGTGCTCTAAAGTCCTACCTGTTTTATTTGCCTGCCACTTATTTATGGCACTGCATAGTAAATATAGACAATAAAAGTATTCAGCTCCTGTTGAAAGAATAGTTTTATAGAGGCCTGATCTCTTTTTAGTGAAAATCTGCTTACATCTGAAAAATAACTATTATATTTTTTGATAAGATAGAAAAATGAAAAAAAGGAAATTTAATGGAGCAAAAATGTATATGTGGGGGTTAGAATACTGAAAGTACTAGTGCTAGATGACTAAGTTCAGCAAATTAAGTAAAGTTCATAGCTTTGATGATTTTTCAGTATCTTTATCCCACAGTGTGGTAAAGACATTTTTTTTTTATTTTCAAGGCAACATTTACATCTTTAAAGGTAATTTTCGCACAGTGAATTCAAAGTCTTCTTTTGGAAGGGAGAATAAAAGCATTTTTAAGAACTGCAGAAGATATGACCTCAGTTAAGTGGCTACACTGTAAATGACTGCAGAAAGCATCAAAACCTGATAGATTTGTGAGCAGTCATTCACCTAAATTAAGGGTAGACTTAAAACAGCAAAAACTGCAAATAATTTTGAAACACATTGTCAGAATATTTTTGTTAGAATTTCCAACTCATTAACAGTGACACTGTCATTGTACAGTTACATTCCAAAAAATAATTATGTAATCAATGCACGCAAATACTTGCGTCAGTCTTCTTTAAAAAGAATTATGGCAAGATAGCAAGACACAGCACTGGGACTTGATTATAGTGTGTTATACTGCCAGGGAGGAACTCCTTAACCCAGGTGAAGATAAATCTGAAGGATGTCAAATGCTGCATTTAGAGATGACAAAGAATTCTTAAGTACATCAGCCTCGATAGAGCTAGAACCATTAGATTTATTGTTACAGTTGTCTGCTGCATGTTTTATACTGTCAGAAATCACCTTGCAAAATTATTGCATTATCTGACAGAAAACTGAATTTAGAGTTTTAGACTGGTCACTTGGTTGATGCTGTGTGGTTCTGAAAAGTTTGTGTTTTTTTAATGTATTTATTGAATTATTGATAAATTGAAGTGTTCAGATTATGCATTTAAAGGCATTTTAGCACTTTTCCTAAAATAGTTCATCTCTGGATTACATTTAAACTTTGATGTTTTTCAAGTCTGTTTATAAATATTTGAAGTTCTTAATTCCACATATAGACTGGAGCAACATGTCATGTTTCTAGAATGAGTAAGTTAATGTGATAAATCTTATACTGGATGGAAAGTAAAATTACCTTGCAGAGTCTGAAATAACAAGCTACTAAAGCATCTATGTCTGTGGAACACCTGGATTTACACTGCATTCAATGTAAATGGACTACTCAGAGCAGAAATTCTGCTAAAATATTTCTTTTGAGGCCAGACATTGTCCACAGTTTGCATTTGTTTGGTTGGTTATTCATTTGCAATTATTATTTTGTTAAACACATAGTTAAATGGCCATTACTACTGTGCCACAGTGGAGCGAGTCCTAATTGCCACCCAAATGACCCGTGTTTGATTAGTGGAACATGTGCTGGAGGGAGTAAGATGGAAAAGATGGGAGTGAGAATCTGTTGCCTGTTCATCTATTCTGGGGAAACAACATTGGTTTTGGTTCACTTACTGAGTGTATATAAAAGGAACACTGGGTTTTGCATTAGCATGAATGTTCTGAAGGGTATGAAGTCTGAAACTCAAATATCTGTCATTATTTTCTAACTTTAATCTTTAATGATTTGCCACTAATTTGCCAGAAAACCCTAAATTTATGAAAAACAGACCAAAAATATGAAGCAAACATCTGGACATTCTGTAAAATCTGTACAGTTGAGAGGTATGTCTATAGTAAGTAGGAAGATTTTATTTAGTAGTTGAATATTGGCATGGAAATTGCTGAAATAGTATGAAAGGATGTGAAGTGTTCCAAATGTATTATGGGGAATAGCTAGCGATAATGTGAAAAGAAATATCTGAAATAAGTGCATTCATTGCTCAAGTCATAATGTAAATAAATGTTGAGATTCATAAAATAAAATTAAAAAATGTCATGAATAAAGTAATCGCTTGGTCCAGAGTCAGCCTTGCAAAGAAAAGACATCCTTCTTAATTACAACAAGCACTCCATTATGTCAGAACTGAGAGTAGTTCCTTCAGTCTGTTGTTAGTTTAATCCCAGCAGAGATGCAAGGCAGGTCTTTTGTTTCAGTATTCATACTTAAAGAACTTAAGATATTGTCTTCTGGCTTTAATAGGTTTTATGCTTTCAGAAAAAAAGTGTTTAAATAATATATTAAGTCACAGTTGGATTTGGAGCAAGGTGTGGTTTATTTCTTGTATGCTTCTTCTGTAGGTATATGATCTGTTTATGGCATTAAATTTTTTGTATTCTGGGTAAAGAAACAACAGGTTATTGTGCAACTGTTTCAGTCATGCAACAGCATTACATGAAATACAAAGAAGTTTAGGGGCAACAAAGGAAATCCTCTCTAAAATTCATTAAGGTAGAATTAAAATTCCTCCAGGAGATAAAGTTTAAAACAAACACCTAAACCACAAGTTCCTTAGGTTATTACATCATAATGGAAAACAAAATAAAGAAGGGGTGTAGATCATCTATCAGGTAAACATCAACAGAAATCAAACATTTGGTTATCAGTTGGGTCAAAAAAAAAACAACAATGCAAAAATAATATGCTTCTAATAAAAATAAAAAATACGATTACTGAGATATGTTACAGAAGTGACCAGTCAGCATGACTGCAGTATTTTAATAATTGATATATTCTTATGACTGTTACCAGGTTAGTGTGATATTTAGAGAGAACTTTCTAGGCATGTGAGAACCAACCTAATAGTTTGAAACAAAGGACGATTTACATTGCTAAGTACTGGGCAAGATCATTTATGTGGAATATTAATGAGAATATTGACATATCTGAAGCAATCATGCACCTGAATAATGGTATTAAATGTGAAACTCCTTAATGAGACTGAATATAAAAATAAAACAGTAATTGAAAAGTTATTTTAATGAGATGTTTAGTGTTTTCCCTTCATGGATCTTTGTACACGAGAGCAGCCCTCCATATATCAAGTGTGTACCCCTTTAGTGGTGAGCAAATAGAGATAGATGTGGTTATTATACAGGAATTAGGGTTTTCCAGGTGACACTAATTTAAAGTTTGTAGTGTATATTTTCACCCTAGTGTGTGTCACACTGAGAATTTAGAGAGATGATGAAAGAGGTGATTGCTTTTCAGAATGGGTAACTATATACTTAAAACTGGTAACTATATATATATATATATATATATATATATATATATATATATATATATATATATATATATATATAAGCATACACACACACACACACACACACACACACACATACACACATATCTACACATATCTACACATATATATATATATATATATATATATATATATGTGTATATATATATATATATATATATATATATATGTATATGGGAGTCTTCTACATAGTGTCAAGTATTAGGGATGTGAGAGGTACCCAAGATAAGTTTAGATTCCCAGACAAGGGGAATATGTGTAGATTTATATAAGGTTAATGATGTTTCCACAACAGTGCATAGTGTTCTTATCCTATGTTATTATTTAATGAAATATAGGTCAAGCTCTAGGACTTATAAACTATGTAAGAGCATGCATACTTAGTAGCAATTGTGTCTATACATTCAGTACTGACATCTGACCATTTTTTCGCATTTAGTTTTAGGCCATGGTTCTGAATTATCATACCTTTTGGGAAGTCAAATACCCATTCAAGTTACAACATCAATAGCACATCCCTAAGAGTAGACTGAAGTGAGAGATCTAGGTACACAGATGGATAGTAGCTTGAACGACTGCCATGTGTCCACAGTGGTGAGAAAGTCCTTCTGTCTGCCACAACTTATAAGTAAAGGTATGGCATCCAGATCCAAGGAAATTATAGTCCCACTGTACTCAGCCCTCATTAGACCAATAATCAAGTACAGTGCACAATCTGGCCTGTATTTGATTAGGCACTTACGGCAGCTGGAGTGACCTCAGAGGTTCCTCACAAAGAAAATACAAGGTGTAAGCAACATGCCCTATGCAGATAGACTAAAAGCCCTATCCATTTACTCATCTGCTACCGACTATTAAGTGATGACCTATGCCGACTTAGAAGGCTCAACCTCGATGGTGCTGCTGCACATCTGCAAGTCAAACAGCATGAGGGTCACCTGACCTAGGTATCTAAACTTTGTCAGTGACGCAAACAAAATATACTGGAGAGACAGATACTAGTCTCACTTGCAAAGTGTCATCTAACAAATATAGGGCATAAGAACTCGGGTGGGATAGAAGTTAATGTGAACATGATTGAGGCTGTTAATTTTTATAATTAAAGAAATAAAAAAAGAAAAATCTAACAAAGCTAGACTTCTACCTGTGTGATACCTTAGACCTCTTGCATCAGAGGCCTCATGGGATATATGCAAATCACCCTTTAAGGATATCAGGTGTTTTAGCTAAATTGGAATTCTGAATGTCCATGACTTTCTTTTACTTTAATTTTTAAGTCTATGAACAATTTCAGGCCATTAAAGTCAAGACAGAAACATGCATGTCCACAGCTAGAGGGGGTTGGCTTTAATGGCCTGAAATTGTCCATAAATAGACTTAAAAATGAAAGTAAAAGAAAAAGTCATGGACATTCAGAATTACCATTTAGCTGAAGCACCTGATATCCTTAAAGGATGATTTGCATATAGTCCATGAGGCCTCTGATGCAAGAGGTTTAAGGTATCCCACAGAAGTCTAGCTTTGCTAGATTTTTCTTTTTTTGTTTTTTAACCAGTTGGTTATCTGTGTGACCTTTTTACTCTTTGTTTTAGTATAATTAAAGAAATGGTATGTTCAAATTTAAAGCCAGGGGATTTATTTGTGCATACATTTAAGTTGCTCTGTATATGATTGTGATGTGCAAAATTGTTTAGCTACAGCTTAAAGTAGTCTATGTTGGTTCATTAATATTGCCCCATTCGTTAGCTGCATTCTAAATATATCTAGTGCATATGAAAATGTAAAAAGTCTGGCTCATTAAGCTTGAACCAGGTAACATATGCCTCATGTGAATGTAGGATCTGAGACACCTATGAATCCCATTCTAGTGTACAACTGTCCAGATAAATGTTTTTGAACTGGTGCCAAAATTAGTTTTGTGGTGCAAGGTCAGAATTTTATAAAAGACAGACCTTACAAGCTATTTTCTTAATTAAGTATAACAGCATTGTTTTATCTTGACAAGGTGTCACAGTGACATTGCAAGACTGAAATGTTCTCTCCCAGCAGTTACCTAATGTGCTGAAAACTTATTTACAGAACAAGAACAAACCTTCTTCCACTTCTCAGATATTTAATTGTATTTTTATATCTTACAAAATGCAAACTGTGCTGTTACAATGCCATCGATTTCATGTCTGGCCAATGACCATTAGTGATGTTAATCATTCAGTCATATGGTTATGTGTAAATGGATTTTACTGGTTCTTATGTAACTCAAGCCTAGTGACGGAATTCTTTCTAGATCAAACCTTAATAAACACATGAAAGACCCACATGAGTCATAAAAGAAACATGACTTTTTTTCCAACTGTCAGAGGAAGTGAAATGGTTATTTCTTACAACAATACAGGAATTTCTACTAATAAATATTTCACAACCTGCGGTAAAATATTTAAAAGGAAATAAATGCTAGTATATGCAGAATACTGTCAGTTAGTCCTGCTGTTGTTAATCAAAATCTTCTATGCACTTTTTGGGAGTGTGCTATTTTTACCTCTCTCATAGCCAACTATCATTTGCTTCTAGTAATTCTCCTCAGCTGAAGATCTACCAAACCCACCCACCTTTAGTGGACTGCATTCAAGGCCAAGAAGGAGACTGAAGCATCCTGGGTCAGTGTGATATAGCTGATAAGGGAGTGTTTTTCCTATTCCCCCACTCCTGCACATGCCCAGTAACACCACAAGAGCTGTGTGTGCAAGGAGTTGAGGCTAGAATGATACCCCTCCCATCCTCAGACAACGCCACGTGGTTGGTTTCCCAGTATCTATCAATGAAAGTGAGCCACATGAGTGTGCTGCTAGCATGCACTCCTTCCTCATCCCCCGAAGATGTGTACACATATCCTCCTGACCCTGTCTGCCCTGCCACACACCTGACTGGCTATTCAAATTCAGATCACCTGAGCATTAATCATATCTTTATCCTTCTATATCACTGGCTTGGGTAAACCCTTCGATGCAGTTTGAAAGCTGAAAGTCTCAAAACTGGTTTTCAACTTTATCTATAAACCATAACACTTCATCCTATCCAAAAAAGACAGCATTACAGACCCAAATCACTGGGCCAGTAAGCTACTGGATTACCGGTGTCCTGTTGTTCAACTTGGGTTACTTGGGATAGCTCTGCTGAGAGAATACTGGATGCAAAGCCAATCAAACTGCCAAACATGAATTAAGAACTGCTACGCTCAGTGCAGGTTCACTGACAGGATGGAGTTGAGCTTCGAAGTAGGTGACATGATGGTAAGGAGGAGGCTGGACATCAAGATGGAAGGACAGTACAGCAAAGCCACTTGGCTTGGAATCCAAAGTCTACTACTCAAGGAGGAGAGGCTAGAAGTAGTGTGAAAACTGTAGTGAGGGAGAGGTTTTAGAGTGCAGTGAAGGATGTAATCAGAATTAGTTGGCATGTTGTGGAGTGCATTGGGGTTTTTGTGTTATTAATTTACCGGTTTGTCTTGTTTTGTGGACAGTATTCATAATCTCAACCTATGCATCCCTACAGGGTTGTGATACTGAGGAAAATATTGCATTTAGACAGCAGTTGCAGGATCTACTAGAAAAAGCAGGAAATGAAGTGGTGTTGATAATGGGTGACCCTAATACTAATGCGCACATTGGGACAGAAGCAGCAGGATATGAGAAGTGCTTGGGTCCACATGGGTGAGGCAACAGGAACAAAAAAGGAGAGGCCATTCTAGACATCTGGCTGACAAATGACTTGATAACAGCCAAACATATGGGCCAGAAGGAGAGACAGTCACAAGATCACATATAAACTTGCAACTCAGGCAAACTTCCTTCCAATAAGGAAAGAGCCCTGGAGTAAAATCAATGATTGCAAAGTCATCCTCAGTGAAACGGTTGCCCCAGAGAATAAACCATTGGTTGCTACAATCGGTAGTCAGGGAAAGCTCTAAGGTCAACAGAGACAGACAGTAAGACCTGGAAGCTGACTGGTGAGAAAACACAACAGTTCACGGAATTACTCTGGGTTCTAGCACCTCAAGAAGAAGAGGAAATAGGTGGAATTGAAGAAGAAAGGAAGTGCCTCAAAATACCATGTGTGAGAACTACAAAACAGATATGCAGCTGAACCAAGTATGAAAATAAGGCACATGAGGAAAGCCAGTGATAGAATGTAGATGTCCAGGAAGTCATCAAAAGAAAGAAGGAGTGCAGGAAAAATTGGGAGATAGAAAAGATGGACCAGGATAGGAAGGCATGCTGGATGGCTAACAAAGAGCTAAGAAAGGAGTAATAAATGCAAAGAACAAGACATCAGAGGCACTCTTCATGCTTCTGGAAAGTGACTCAATAGATGTCATGAGAAACTATATCAGATTGCAATACAAAGACAGAAAAATCAAGAAGATAGTCAGACACTCTTCATAAGGGATGCCAGGAACAACCTGCTCACCAGCCCACAGGACATCAAAGTCAGACAAATGGAGTGCTTCCAGCAACTTCTGAATTAAGAAAACCCCACAGAAGTTGTACTGCCCCAGACACAGTCTATAGTGATAGAAGAGGGGGAGCCCACCATAGAAGAAGTAAGAACAGCACTAAGGAAAATTAAGTCAGGAAAAGCAGCAGGGTCAGACGAGGTCACAGCAGATACCATAAAGATGTTGGCTGAGATAGGAGGGAAATGGCTCCTGAGGGCACTCATAAGATTGTGGAGAGATAGCTGTATCTCAGATGACTGAATAGTAAGCATACTAGTGCCAGTGTTCATGAGCAAAGAGGCATTCAGAACTGTGGGCAGTACAGAGGTATCAAACTCCTGTCACATTGCATGAAGACCTGGAGAGGGTGACTGATAAACAAATACACAGAGTAGTTGAAAGTAAGATGGCAGATGAGCAGTTTGGATTCAGATCAGGATGCAACAGAACTGCCAATGTTTGTAGTGAGATGGATATTTGAGAAGAAGCTAGAGATGCGGAAAGATTCCAACTGGGCAGTGTTAGACTTGGCGAAAATATATGACAAGGTTCCATGAAAGCTGATCTGGGCATCCCTGCAGTGTTTGAAGTCTCAGAAACATTGGTAGAATTAGTGCAAGCTATGTACAAGGACCCAGTGACTTACATGCAAACAGTGTTTGGTCTCAAAGTGGGGTTTCCAGTCGGAGTGGGTGTGCAACTGGGTTTAGCTCTGAGCCCACTGCTATGAAGGACTATATTAGCAAACATGTTGGAGGGAACAGATCAACAAATTTCCTGTATGCAGATGATGCAGCATTATAGGCAGACACTGAGGAAGAGCTTAACAAATGATAGGAGAATGGAATGCAAAACTGAAAGCACATGGGATGCAACTGAGCACAGATAAGACAGTTGTAATGTCAGCAGTTGGAGAAATCAGAAGAAGTTGAAAACTGAGATAGAAGGGAAAATAGCCAAACAGGTTAACAGCTTCAAGTATCTGGGAGGGGTGTTTCACAAGAAGGGAAGCCTGAATGAGGAGGACAAAGCTAGAATCAGAGGGGCTGCAGCCAACTGGCATAGTGTCAGGGGTAGTATATGATAGAACAATAGAAGCTGAAATGTAAGGTGCACAAAACAGAGGTGTGACCAGTACAACTGTATGGTACAGAAACCTGGGCAGTAAAGTCAGAACAGTTGAGGAAGCTAGAGCTGATAGTGCTGAAATGCCTGAGATGGGTCATAGGATGCATACTGTGGGACATATGATGAAATGAGGGCATAAGAACAGAAGCCAAAATAGCTCCAATTACAAAAAAGGTCAAAGAGAACAGATTATGGTGGTTCAGGCACATGTGCAGAAAAGCATAAGACAATATGGTGAATATTTGAGACAGACAGGAAAAAGGCAAGAGGAAATGAGGGCATTCAGCAAAGAGATGGATGGATTGTCTGAGAGAATACTTGTGACAGTCAGGTATAAGTGTTAAAGAAGGTAGGAGAGTGGCACTGAAAAGAGAGATATGGTGACAGTTGGCATGATACCCTGACACCATGTAGAAAATGGGAGAAGGGGGGATGGTGAAGATGTCTGCATTTACTTCAGTGGGGGACAGGTGCATCTATGCAGATATGCACATGTGCATAGAATTTGTCTGTAAATGATTCCACATACACATGGGTCATCAAGTCGGAGGAGGTTGTTTAATTTAACAAGATTAGCACTCATAATCTCTAAATACAGCGGTATTTAAGATGCCTTTTGCTTCAGTTCTGTCGTGAAAATGAATTAATTATGGTCATATTTGCTTAAGGAGGAAGCTGTAACTGGTACAGGACAGATTTGCCCTATATTGGAGAGGACCAAGTCCAGGATTGTATCCCTCCTAGTTAGGGTGTAAATTACTGGTCCAAAGTGCTTGTATTTATGAAGTTCAGAAATCTCTGGCCATCCATGTTAGGGGATATATAAGTCTCCCAGTTGATGGAGGGATAGTTGAAGTCCCCTAGTATAATGTTGTTTGGCCTAATGCATAAGGCTTGCATACTAATCAGGAAGGAGGTATGGGCCAAGGGGGGATCTATGTCAAAGCATCAGATGGCCAAATTGTTGAAACCTATATGGTCAAGACCATATGGCTGACAATTCAATCTGCTTGTGGGTACTGATGTTCCCTTGGACATGGTGACTGCTAGGATGGAGATGAGTGGTGGTACCCAGAGTGACAGCTAGGTGCAACTGCCAGAAGTTATTTGGCTTCCTGTGGAAGGGGAGCTTACCTTTAAGAATATTCTTGCAGATGCCCTGATAGGGAATGACTGTGATGATGCAGTACCTTGTGTGGATGCAGTGACATGTAGTCAGGCTGGGAGACAGGCATGTTGGTCCGGTAGTCTGGGAGGGACCCAGAAAGATCTCATACCTGATGCTGGGACTAGTGGGGTGGCTGTTTCAGAGAAGGAGCTATCCAGTAGCAGTAAGTCTGAAAGTGACCCAAAGGTGCTGGGAGGTACTGATGTTCCTTTGGACATGGTAACTGCAAGGACAGAGAGGAGTGATGATACCCAGACTGACAGTGAGGTACAGCTGTCAGAAGATACTAGGCTTCCTGCAGAAGGGCAACTTGGGAGGATCTCAGATGTACAGTTGAGACAGGCTCAACTTACAGACCTTACAGTACAAAGCTTAAGGGAGATGGCTAAGGAAGCAACTGAGGCTCAAGGAAGAGGGGGATCTGTATACAGGAACAGGGCTTTGTTGTATAAAGAGTGGACTCCTAAGTGAAGAATGGAAGGTGAGGTAGTACAGCAGTTGCTAGACCCTAATGCCTGCTGTCTGTCACTTCTAGCTAAAGTCCTTAATATTCCTTTTTCAGGTGATATTGATGTAGAAATGGTGGCAAGTGCTTTGCTAGAAATTTTCAGCAGAGTAAGTTTTCCATGGGAACTACTGACTAACCAAGGTGCCAACTTCATGTCAGGCCTGCTGACTTGTCTGTGGAAGTGTTGTAGGGTGAAACATTTAAAGAACACTCCCTACTATCCCCAAACTAATGGTCTTGTGGAGAGGGTAAACTCTACATTGAAGACTATGCTACAGGCATTTGCAGGCCAACATGTGAGAGAGGTCTTGGATAGATTAAGTAGGGCAGTATTAACTATTAAACCCAGTAAATGTCAAGTGGGTATAACAAAGGTCACTTACTTAGGACATAGAGTGGGAAGCAGTAACATTAGGCCAGACCCTGTCAAGGTGAAAGGTATTCAGGTGTGGCCAGTTCCTGTTACTAAGAAACAAGGGAGAGCATGTCTAGGGACAACAGGGTACTGCAGGAAATTTGTGCCCAATTACAGTACCATAGCTGCACTCCTTACAGAACTAACTAGGAAGAATAAACCAGCAAGGTAGTGTGGATCACAGATTGTGAACCAACATTCCAAAAACTAAAAGAGATTTTGGGAGGACCCCCATGTGTTAGCCAACCTAGACTACAATAAAGAATTTATTGTACAGGTAGATGCTTCAAATTGTGGGGTGGAGGCTGTGCCCAGCTAAGTTTCCTCAGAAGGAGAAAGTGGTGAGTGGGGTTAATAATGCTAATGTAAATAGATTGCCAAGGAGATGAGTGGGTTAAAATTCCCAGGTAGACCATTTTTCTCAAACGTTGGTTTTCAAGGGTCACTTGAAAACCATGCTTGAGTCATAAGGCCGGCAGAAATATGAAGAAAATGAAAGCACTGTCATCTGTGTTGGCAAGTCTGGCAGGAGATTTGTATGTATTCTGGATTAACTTTTATGGTATGCCAGCATGTCTACTTGTGAAAATGTAAATAAGTCTAAAAATGTTGATTATCTCCCTCTTTATACAGAATGTTTCCAGAATCTATTAGTGTTTTGATACATTTCTAATTGCACATGTTTGAGAATAACATTTTAAAGTGCTATGAAGAATCAGCTGAACAGTGAGTGATGCCATTAGAATATTCTTGGTTGCTAGGTGATTATTTAAACAGCTGATCGGGGGAACTTTTTCAAACAGCTGATTGTTATTTTTTAAAATAAGACAGTTAACACTGCT
Organism: Protopterus annectens; assembly: GCF_019279795.1. Lineage (NCBI taxonomy): Eukaryota > Metazoa > Chordata > Ceratodontiformes > Protopteridae > Protopterus > Protopterus annectens. The sequence continues at coordinate 1,355,929,775 of NC_056733.1, read as the reverse complement.
TATGCCAGTCGAGACTGGTTTGTCAAGTCCTGAGCAGTTTGTAAAGAACTGCAGTTTGTCAAATCCAGCAGTTTCTGAAGAGTTACAGTCAGTGAATACCAAGAAAACAGAACTCATCAAAAAACTGTAAGCCTGCCTTTGCCTTGCTGTTATATTTTAGATTAGATCAGGGACAGTATTCTTTAGTTAGATTAGGAAATCATAGTTATTAAGATATAGTTTTTCTAGAATAATGGACTCCTATCCTGATGTTTAATTTTACATTTCCAGTGATTCAGTTCTGGTGTTTACTCAAAAATAGTGATTAACATTATTGTACTCATTTTACTTATTATTAAATGTTTTTCATTACTTTACATTGTGGCTTGAAATCAGTGTTTTTCTTTAGAGATTAGAGAGTGCTTATACCTGTTTGTTACTTTGAATGCCTGGTTGCTTATGGTCATAGCTATCATTTATTTTGATATTTAATTTTCGTAATTGGACAACCCTTTAGAAGGGCATGAAAGCACTTTGATTGGTGGCAGCATTACGGTATTATTTTGGGGAAGGGACACAGCTGGAAATCTGTATCAGGCTTTTCCAGAAGTGTTTGGATGTGTGAGATTTAAATTTACTTTGAGTACTGGGACTTATTGGTCTGAAGTGTATAATGTTGTTTGTCTTTCAGCTTTTTCCTGGTAAGGGGTCGCCACAGCGGAACTCCGGACCGCTAATGATTGGTAGTAGATTTTTACAAAACGTTGAGGTGCCAGCTTGATGCCCAACCTTCAATGAAGGCACACCCATTTACGCACGCATGTCTTTTGAAAACTACCCAACCGTGGGAAGGACATGCAGACTCCACACAGAAGGCACTCCCAAGCCAAGCCGAGAATGAAATGGGAGAACCTCTTGCTGTGAGGGAACAATGCTACCGCTGTACCACTGCGGAAACAACAAAGTGTATAATAAAAAATAAATTTGGAGTGGACAGAGATATATAGTCCAGTCCCAGGAAAACAAACTGCATTCCTAGTGTGCTCTTAAGGGAAAATTGTGAAATATTACTTCTAAGTGACACTCTCATATTGGAGTCAGTAGTGAGGATTGAAGCTCCTTAGTTACTGATCCAGGATGGTAAGGGACGTCATTCAATTGGTGGCAGTCCGGTGGGATACAGCCAGACGTCACAGAACCTATGAACCTGTGAACCACAGATGACGGAGTTAAAACTTAATGATTTGCTAAGATTCAAGTATGTATACTCCATGAACTATAGTTCAACAAATGTATAGAATGTTTACAGATGTTTAGATGAAAACAAAGATAATAAACTGAGAGCAGCATGGAAACTTGAAAATGAAAAAATAAATGTTGAGAATATAGAACAATACTTGAAAGAGTAACCAGTAAAAAAGGCTTAGCGGAGTAAATGCTCAACGGTGTAGAGCAAAAACAGAATAAATTAAAATAAAATAAACAACCGCTGAGCAAAACAATGAAGGGTACTGATAGTTCCAAAATAAACATTCCAAAGACCCGTAGATAATAGTCCAATGAAAGAAAGTTGTCAAATTGCTACAAAACTCAGGTTTATTATAACATAAAAGGTAAGCGCTTTCGCAAACATAGCTTCTTCAGACCTTATAACAAAATAAATTAAATAACTAATGATTTAAATATACAAAAGGGCGCCAAAACCACAAACAATCCTTAAAGAGACAAAACCTGTATTAAGAATACAATTAGAAATGGTCCTGGTAATACATAATAAAATGCTAAAAACAAATGAATCATAGTGCAACTATATAAATATTAATAATAATAATAAAGATAAAAACTAATACTAATGCAAATACTGAGCTAGCATCTCTGATGTCCTAACCTCCTGGACTTCAAAAGTGGACGTATAGGAACTTTACCATTTAATCCTGGTGGTATGTCAGCCCTAAATTTAATGATCCAATTAATTTCCCTAGTTTCCGTGTAGTTGTCTATGTCTCCTCTCCTATGTGTTGTGGAAATCTGTTCTAAGATCCTGAACTTGAACTGATGATGTGTACCTCCCTCACAAGTGTGCTTGGCTAATGCATTGTGAAGATTGCCCTTCCTTGTGTGGTACACGTGCTCACGTATCCTGTCTCTCAAGACTCGATTCGTCTTGCCTACGTAGTAGGCTGGACACGATGTACAGGATGTAAGATACACCACATCCTTGGACATGCAGCTACCCCTCGTCCGGATGTAATATATGCCAGATCCATAGGGGTAAACAAAGACAGGGTCAGACTGAATGTAGGAGCAAAAATTGCACTTGTGACAAGGAACCATGTAAGGTCCCTGTGTGGTTGGACCAGTGGAATGTGCTCTAGGATAGCAAAGCAAGTTCTTGAGATTCTTTTTGTTGCGGTACACAAACCTGGGTCGATCCCCAGTGAGTCCCTTGATGATAAGATCCACTGACAGGACGTGCCAGTGCCTGATGAAAACATCTTTAATGGCACCAATGTCCCTGGTGTAATAAACAGGGAACATAATATTATTGTTTGTAAAAGAATGACTCTGTGTATGCCGTTGACTCCTATCAGCTGTGTATACTTCCAAAGCCCCTTCAGAAAAATAGGGCTTCGCTCTGTCTTCCCTAAGACTTGAAATACAATCCATCCCTTTGGTCCCATCCAAAACACTGTATCCACGTTCTATAAATTTCATTCCTAAATCCTCCAGTTCTATCTTTAGACAGGAATCTTCAGGTGTGTATCTGGATGCACGCATGGATTGTCCTTTGACGATGTTATTGTAGACAAAGCCAGGGTGCATACTAGAGCGGTGTAACAATGTATTCCTATAGCAAGTTTTACGGTATAGACCTGTGTTGACAATCCCACCAGGTAACTTGTCTACATGGACGTCCAAAAAAGGAATGGTGGTGTATGACCATTCCATGGTAAAGTTCAAAAATTCTTTGGAGTTATTCACTTGTGTGAAAAAACTTTCCAGTTGTACAGGTGTGCCCCTCCAGATCAAAAAAAGGTCGTCCACATAACGCCTATAGAAAGGCACATACTCTCTGTACAAACCATTCTGAAATAGGTGACGATGCTCCCATTCAGCCATGACCAGGTTGGCGTAGCTATTGGCACATGAAGTGCCCATAGCTACGCCATCCCGCTGTAGAAAAATCCTCTCTTGGAAGCAAAATACGTTGGACTCCAGAATCATACCCAGCAACAAAAGGATCAAATCAACATCCTGATCCATAGGTAAAGTAGATCTCCACAGATATGCACCAATCATCTCCAGTCCCTCCACATTGGGTATTGGTGAATAAAGACTGGGCGTCCATCGTTACTCCAGAGCATCTCTTCAATGCTGACACAAGAATTCACATATTGATACATCTAGCAGGAACTGTTGTTTTAGTATCTCTAAGGATGAAGCAATTAGCTTCAAACAATGGTCTAAAGTTACAAAATAAAAAGAGGTTCCTAGACCACCCACCCCTCCCCCATAATCGGCATGGTCTCATGGGAGGGAGGATTTTGCAGGTCCTTATGGACCTTGGGAGACCTCGGTATGTCGGTAGCAGAGGGTGCATGACATGCAAAAAAAACACAAGTCAACCTCCAACCTCCAGCAGGAAGCTGCTCAGAAAGGGTAAACTGTATCTACTTGAGTATCAGTCTACTCTAGTATAAATCATATCATCAGCTAATCATCAACTACACATCTTGTAGATATCATCTTCCACTAGCTTACTATAAGCAGCAACCAGTGGATGTATGGGTGGTATAAACGCAAACTTCTTCGCTAAAGGCAGGCAGTACATGGAAGTTCCTACATCTCTAAAGAAAAATAAAAATGATAAGTTCCTAATAAAAAGTTTGAAATCCTTAATGTTTCTTCATACTTACTATATCAGGTAGGAATGTGAAGTAAGACCTTTAGAAAGAACTGCTTCATAACAACATGGCCCATGACATTGTCCAACATTAAATTGAGGGCATGATCTGCCACAGAAACAGGATATTTAGTTAAAATAGTCATTTGTACTTTCTTAATGTCCTCTCTAAGTTTCTCTTCCAACGGTAGAAAAAAATTGTTCATCAACCTCATGTAATTGAGGCTTACCTCAGTATTAAGCTGTTGCCAGTCAAACAATAAGTCCGGATATAAGGTGCCCGTAGTCGGCATCTTGAGCACCCTGAGTCCTCTGGGTACAAGCCGGCGCTGAATGCAGACCTCGATGGACGTCCAGTCTTTATTCACCGTTATACCCAATCTGGTCATGGCTGAATGGGAGCATCGTCACCTATTTCAGAATGGTTTGTACAGAGAGTATGTGCCTTTCTATAGGCGTTTTGTGGACGACCTTGTTTTGATCTGGAGGGGCACACCTGTACAACTGGAAAGTTTTTTCACACAAGTGAATAACTCCATAGAATTTTTGAACTTTACCATGGAATGGTCATACACCACCATTCCTTTTTTGGACGTCCATGTAGACAAGTTACCTGGTGGGATTGTCAACACAGGTCTAGACCGTAAAACTTGCTATAGGAATACATTGTTACACCGCTCTAGTATGCACCCTGGCTTTGTCTACAATAACATCGTCAAAGGACAATCCATGCGTGCATCCAGATACACACCTGAAGATTCCTGTCTAAAGATAGAACTGGAGGATTTAGGAATGAAATTTATAGAACGTGGATACAGTGTTTTGGATGTGACCAAAGGGATGGATTGTATTTCAAGTCTTAGGGAAGACAGAGCGAAGCCCTATTTTTCTGAAGGGGCTTTGGAAGTATACACAGCTGATAGGAGTCAACGGCATACACAGAGTCATTCTTTTACAAACAATAATATTATGTTCCCTGTTTATTACACCAGGGACATTGGTGCCATTTAAGATGTTTTCATCAGGCACTGGCACGTCCTGTCAGTGGATCCTATCATCAAGGGACTCACTGGGGATCGACCCAGGTTTGTGTACCGCAACAAAAAGAATCTCAAGAACTTGCTTTGCTATCCTAGAGCACATTCCACTGGTCCAACCACGCAGGGACCTTACATGGTTCCTTGTCACAAGTGCAATTTTTGCTCCTACATTCAGTCTGACCCTGTCTTTGTTTACCCCTATGGATCTGGCATATATTACATCCGGACGAGGGGTAGCTGCATGTCCAAGGATGTGGTGTATCTTGCGTCCTGTACATCGTGTCCAGCCTACTACGTAGGCAAGACGAATCGAGTCTTGAGAGACAGGATACGTGAGCACGTGTACCACACAAGGAAGGGCAATCTTCACAATGCATTAGCCAAGCACACTTGTGAGGGTGGTACACATCATCAGTTCAAGTTCAGGATCTTAGAACAGATTTCCACAACACATAGGAGAGGAGACATAGACAACTACATGGAAACTAGGGAAATTAATTGGATCATTAAATTTAGGGCTGACATACCACCAGGATTAAATGGTAAAGTTCCTATACGTCCACTTTTGAAGTCCAGGAGGTTAGGACATCAGAGATGCTAGCTCAGTATTTGCATTAGTATTAGTTTTTATCTTTATTATTATTATTAATATTTATATAGTTGCACTATGATTCATTTGTTTTTAGCGTTTTATTATGTATTACCAGGACCATTTCTAATTGTATTCTTAATACAGGTTTTGTCTCTTTAAGGATTGTTTGTGGTTTTGACGCCCTTTTGTATATTTAAATCATTAGTTATTTAATTTATTTTGTTATAAGGTCTGAAGAAGCTATGTTTGCGAAAGCGCTTACCTTTTATGTTATAATAAACGTGAGTTTTGTAGCAATTTGACAACTTTCTTTCATTGGACTATTATCTACGGGTCTTTGGAACGTTTATTTTGGAACTATCAGTACCCTTCATTGTTTTGCTCAGCGGTTGTTTATTTTATTTTAATTTATTCTGTTTTTGCTGTACACCGTTGAGCATTTACTCCGCTAAGCCTTTTTTACTGGTTATTATTGCAAGCTTTTACAGCTTTGTGGAGGCATGATTGGAGGGGAACAACAGTCTATTGAGTTAAGGTACACTATACCGAGAAACAAGGAAGTCTCTATGATGTCACGTCCGATCTCTGATCGTTTTGTCGACTGCCTGAGAGCTGAAAGGAATCCATTGGCATTGTTTGGTGAACAAGAGGAAGGTTCGGTTATTTCGAGTGATTTGGACTTTGATCGGGAAGGCTTACATTTGGCAATTGAGAAACTCGAACAGGATTTATTCAAGTTAAAGCGCATGCAGACGCAGAGGCAGCATTTCGAGGTCTGCATTCAGCGCCGGCTTGTACCCAGAGGACTCAGGGTGCTCAAGATGCCGACTACGGGCACCTTATATCCAGACTTATTGTTTGACTGGCAACCGCTTAATATTGAGGTAAGCCTCAATTACATGAGGTTGATGAACAATTTTTTTCTACCGTTGGAAGAGAAAATTAGAGAGGACATTAAGAAAGTACAAATGACTATTTTAACTAAATATCCTGTTTCTGTGGCAGATCATGCCCTCAATTTAATGTTGGACAATGTCTCAATGTATGAGTGACGCCTTTTCAACCAGAAAAGAGCGAAGCTTCAGAGGGACAGTTCCGATTTTCGAATGGGCCATATTTTCACCTGGCCCAGGAACAATGTGAATGCTAACATTATCAATAAGGTGCAAGCAAATAATGGTCATTCAATTATTGCCAGTGAGACTGTTAAAGCATCAGTTGTTGATACTACATCTGTGAATGACACAGATGATAATTTTGAGATGTGCTTAGAGAATGTTAGTACAGTTGTCGCTGATGTTGCAGACACTGATGATTCTGTTAATGTGACTTTAGTTAGGGAGTCCATGGACAATACAGCTGTTAGTAGGGAGGTTACGAGTGTGCATTCAGACACCAATGATAAGATGCAGGTCCCCTGTTCTGAACCAGTTGTTCGGAGGAAAACCACTACCTCCGCAGTGAGTAGAGCTAACGACCATCTCAACTCTGAGCATGGCAAGGACTTGCCGGCATTACATTCCTCACAATCTTCCGGCAATAGGCACCCTTTTCCCATCAGGGCATTTACCAGCGAGGAGAGGATTCATTCCAACAACAGGGGGCAACACAAAAGGAAATTATCCTCGGACAAGTTTCCCAATCGGAGCATCAAGAAAATGTGGGAAGGGAAATAGCAGACATGGTGTTTAACCTATCTAGTCATGAATTAAGTTGTTATGAAGCACAAGTTCTTTCTAAAGGTCTTACTTTCATTCCTACCAGGGATAGTAAGTATGAAGAGACATTAAGGGATTTCAAACTTTTTATTAGGAACTTATCATTAAGAATTTTCTTTAGAGATGTAGGAACTTCCATGTTTAATACTGCCTTTAAGAAGCCGAGTACGTTTATACCACCCATACATCCACTGGTTGCTGCTTATAGTAAGCTAGTGGAAGATGATACCTACAAGATGGAGAAGAGAAATAATACAGGCAGGAAGAAGAGGTACAATCTCAATTTTAAACAACGAGAAGCCCTAGATTCCCTCCGCAATAACTGTAACATTGTCATTCGTCCTGCGGATAAAGGAAGAGGGGTAGTTGTCTTTGATGCAGACAGGTATCGGGACGACATGATACAGATGTTAGCTGATGAGAGATTTTATGAATCTATCACTGATACTAGAGTAGATACCATCATCAATAGAGTACAGTTTACCCTTTCTGAGCTCCTCAGCACTGAGGTTATTGATCAAACTTTGTATGAGTTTTTGCATGTCATGCACCCTCTGCTACCAATTATTCAGGGTCTCCCCAAGGTCCATAAGGACCTGCAAAATCCTCCCATGAGACCGATTGTCGCAGGTAGGGGGTGGTCTACGGAACCTCTATCTATTTTTGTAGAAGCTCAACTTAGACCATTGGTTGAATCTAATTGCTTCATCCTTAGAGATACTAAACAGTTCCTGCTAGATTTGTATCAATATGTGAATTCTTGTGTCAGCATTGAAGATTTGCTCTGGGTAACGATGGACGTCCAGTCTTTATTCACCGTTATACCCAATGTGGAGGGACTGGAGATGATTGGTGCATATCTGAGGAGATCTACTTTACCTATGGATCAGGATGTTGATTTGATCCTTTTGTTGCTGGGTATGATTCTGGAGTCCAACGTATTTTGCTTCCAAGAGAGGATTTTTCTACAGCGGGATGGCGTAGCTATGGGCACTTCATGTGCCAATAGCTACGCCAACCTGGTCATGGCTGAATGGGAGCATCGTCACCTATTTCAGAATGGTTTGTACAGAGAGTATGTGCCTTTCTATAGGCGTTTTGTGGACGACATTTTTTTGATCTGGAGGGGCACACCTGTACAACTGGAAAGTTTTTTCACACAAGTGAATAACTCCATAGAATTTTTGAACTTTACCATGGAATGGTCATACACCACCATTCCTTTTTTGGACATCCATGTAGACAAGTTACCTGGTGGGATTGTCAACACAGGTCTATACCGTAAAACTTGCTATAGGAATACATTGTTACACCGCTCTAGTATGCACCCTGGCTTTGTCTACAATAACATCGTCAAAGGACAATCCATGCGTGCATCCAGATACACACCTGAAGATTCCTGTCCAAATATAGAACTGGAGGATTTAGGAATGAAATTTATAGAACGTGGATACAGTGTTTTGGATGTGACCAAAGGGATGGATTGTATTTCAAGTCTTAGGGAAGACAGAGCGAAGCCCTATTTTTCTGAAGGGGCTTTGGAAGTATACACAGCTGATAGGAGTCAACGGCATACACAGAGTCATTCTTTTACAAACAATAATATTATGTTCCCTGTTTATTACACCAGGGACATTGGTGCCATTAAAGATGTTTTCATCAGGCACTGGCACGTCCTGTCAGTGGATCCTATCATCAAGGGACTCACTGGGGATCGACCCAGGTTTGTGTACCGCAACAAAAAGAATCTCAAGAACTTGCTTTGCTATCCTAGAGCACATTCCACTGGTCCAACCACACAGGGACCTTACATGGTTCCTTGTCACAAGTGCAATTTTTGCTCCTACATTCAGTCTGACCCTGTCTTTGTTTACCCCTATGGATCTGGCATATATTACATCCGGACGAGGGGTAGCTGCATGTCCAAGGATGTGGTGTATCTTGCGTCCTGTACATCATGTCCAGCCTACTACGTAGGCAAGACGAATCGAGTCTTGAGAGACAGGATACGTGAGCACGTGTACCACACAAGGAAGGACAATCTTCACAATGCATTAGCCAAGCACACTTGTGAGGGAGGTACACATCATCAGTTCAAGTTCAGGATCTTAGAACAGATTTCCACAACACATAGGAGAGGAGACATAGACAACTAAACGGAAACTAGGGAAATTAATTGGATCATTAAATTTAGGGCTGACATACCACCAGGATTAAATGGTAAAGTTCCTATACGTCCACTTTTGAAGTCCAGGAGGTTAGGACATCAGAGATGCTAGCTCAGTATTTGCATTAGTATTAGTTTTTATCTTTATTATTATTATTAATATTTATATAGTTGCACTATGATTCATTTGTTTTTAGCATTTTATTATGTATTACCAGGACCATTTCTAATTGTATTCTTAATACAGGTTTTGTCTCTTTAAGGATTGTTTGTGGTTTTGGCGCCCTTTTGTATATTTAAATCATTAGTTATTTAATTTATTTTGTTATAAGGTCTGAAGAAGCTATGTTTGCGAAAGCGCTTACCTTTTATGTTATAAAAAACCTGAGTTTTGTAGCAATTTGACAACTTTCTTTCATTGGACTATTATCTACGGGTCTTTGGAACGTTAATTTTGGAACTATCAGTACCCTTCATTTTTTGCTCAGCGGTTGTTTATTTTATTTTAATTAATACTTGAAAGAGGATAAAAGAGGGCTATTAACAGTACTTAAGAAAAGGAATTAGTTAGAGGTACAAAGTGAAGAACAAAGGAAAATTAGAAGATATATTGGTATAATGAGTAAGGACCGGTAAAGGTACATTTATGGGTAATGTAGTAGGGATAAGCAGGTAGTTATCTACTGGGTAAATATGAAAGCAAATGAAAAAATCTCCAAGTCAATATAGGAGTTAAAAATACGTGTGTAAATATAATCCCTGGGTTACATTAACACCTGCACCAAGTGTACACCATGAAGTGAACAGACAACACAAGGATAACTCACACTTTTTTCCCCCTTAATTTTAGTTTTCCTACTGGTTTTCTTTCAACCTTACATATCAAGGGAGATTCATAAAGGTTACTACAAAGTGTGGACTGCATGTACACTTAGTGTAATCTTTCTGAGTGACTAGAAAACACATAAAATATGGTAAGGATGTTCTTGAATACAAATTGTGTACACTTAGGGCCGGATTCATGAAACCTCCGTGTAAGACTTAATATGTCTTACTCGGAGGCTGCAGTTGAATGGTATGATGTCAGCATTCCATGAATATTCATGAGGGCATGCTGACTCATCTGTAACTCTTACACGGACTGAGTAGGCAAGCAGGGGGCATGTCCAACTGCCGATCAGTCTAAAAGTCCACACCCCTGCAAGGTTTTAAAAAGCACGATGTCAACAGACAAGAGCGAGTCTGCTCAAATGTACTTGCACCCAACACCATACTCCCTGACACTGTAAACCCCCATCAGAGTTATAAAACGGAAAATATATATATATTTTTTAAATCCACGATATAGCTGCCCATATTTGCGCTTGTTTGCGCGGGTGTGCCCATTGCTTAACCATAGTTAGCAATTGTGACATTGAAGAGCATATAAGAACTACTTATGCAAATTAATCCAAATAGCAACAGCATAATGGTAGAGCGTATGCACAAAGAGAAGGCATTCATGATTCGAGTCCCACCACTCCCCTTCTTATTTATGTTTTAAATCAGTATTTGAAATAATACCAGACAAATATGATTAAAATTTTATTAAAAGCAGTGACATGGCCAATGTATCAGCGAACAAAATATATATTTTGAAAAGACCCAGATATATAATAGCCTGCCGTTAAGCAACGTTTTACACAGCTAAACACAGGTGCCCTTAGTTTAATAGCACTATACCCATCTAAACAGAGGTGCCCATAGTTTAATAGCACTTTATCCAGCTAAACAGAGTTTCCCATAGTTTAATAGCGCTTCACCCAGCTAAACAGAGTTGCCCATAGTGTAATAGCGCTTTACCCAGCGCAATAGAGTTGCCCAACATTTAAAACTGCTTTACCCAGTGCAATGTGTTTGAGCAGATGTGCGCGCCACACCAACCCAGGGCACCGTAGGGCACAGGGGAGCAACGTAGAGCTAAGTTGCTTAAATGCAGCTACACCCCCTAGCCTGTCTAGACAGTATTAAAATAAAAGAATGACAAGGTTTGAACCCAGGACCCTTTGCATCATAATCAAAGTACAGAACCACTAAGCCATGACAACACAGGGGAAACAGCCACTATTAATATTCATAAATTTAGGAATGGTAGTTTAACCATTACTAAGCAGGTCTGCAGTCATACGAGAATTTTACAAAATGGCCAATCACAAAAAAGTGCAAGAAATGCGGCATATTTAAGCCCCACAGGCAGGAATACATGCCATAACTGATTGTAGCTCAAATCTGCGGTCAGAATGTCTGGTGTTGGAGAGGGAGTGCGCTTCCAAGTGCAGAGATGGGGCACCGAGGAGTCCAAATACATGGTTTGGCTCCTAGTCCACTGTCACGAGGCAAGACTCCTGCAGGGCCAGTTCCAAGTGATGGAGTACAAGGCAGAGGCTTGGAACCAGTTAGCTCATGACCTCACCAGTGCCACAGGCGTTCCCCAGACTGGTGAGCATGTCCGTCACCACCATGCAGACCTGAAGAGACGAAAGTAGGACCGCCTGAACCAGTGGATACAGGAGGCCCGTGGGATGCGGAATGCCCCACAACTGAGTATGTAGCCATGGAATGCAGTATGTAAGGATTTAAAATGGAGTATGTATCACGGATAGGAATGTCTCAATATCCCTTCATTTACTTTACAGCTGCAGGTGACCATGTTATGAATCAGCAAGCCTATGCTGATAGGCTGCTAAGGCTGTGCCGCCAGGCAGGTTAGTGATTATTCTGCATGTATTGTTATATGAAATATGGGAGAGAGCATGAAAGAAAGTATTGCAGTCCAATAATACAGCCATAAAATGGACTGAATAAGTCCTCTGCATGTACTGTCAGATAAAAAAGTTAGAGTGGCAGAAAAAGAGTGAAGTAACCCATTAAGAAAGGTAACAAATGTCTGGAATAATATCTCTGCAGGCACCGTCATATAAAATAATATGTGAGTGAGCCTGAAAAAAGAGTGTGCTAACCTATTAATAAAGGTATAATATGTCGTGAACATGTCTGCCATATATACCGTTAAAACAAATAAAGGAGTGAGCCTGTGGAAAAGTGTGTAATGTCATTAATAAAGGTCTAAAACCCAGAGTGTGTCTGTTTCACTTAGTATGAAATGTTGTTGTACCCTTGCATTATACAAATAGTAATGTGTTAGAAAGTGCTGGCAACCCAGAGTTCTGCAGTCCCATCTAAAGTGAGTGATGGAAGTGCTAGTAGCTGCAAAGTAAATATACAGTCCTCAACAGTCAGTTACTGGCTGGCATGCATAAGTAAATCTGGCACACGAGTAGCATGCTAATATGTTCCCCAGAAATGTAAGTGTGCTTCAATAAATGCAGGGTTCTGTACAATTAGAAGTGAAAATGTCATGTGAAAACATCCAGATATGTAGATAAAGAAATATAAATGCAACCATGAAATATGTAGCAGTAACATCTGCATCCTGGACAGTTAGTATGTGAGCTATAGGTCAAGTATAGATTGAACTAGCCAAACCCACTACACAACCTAATGCATGGTGGCAAGTGTAATAATACATGTAGGGAATATACACCTGCAGTCACTAGGAATGTAGTGTAGAGTAAAAGTGTTTATAAGATGTTAATGGAGGTTTTTTCTACACCCTACTGTTTGTGCATAAACCATGCAATTCCGCACCTCAGTGGGTATGTGTAATCTTAAATATTTGTTGAGATATATGTCCTATTGTTCCATAAATATTTGCACTCATGTTGATGCATGTGCCCTGTTCAAACTCCACGTTTATGGTGGCCTGTTGCTACCAATCATCCCTGCATGCAGTTGGAAGAACCACTGTTGTTCAATATATGCATGTGTTATGTTTGCTGTTCAACTGTTGGAACTGTGGTGTGTTGGGTTAATGGGAATATTACTGCATGCTGTTACAACTAATCTGGAATGCTGTTGTTTATGTTGTAATGAAACACACCAAATCACAGAACGTATGGGAAGGCCGGTCCCAGCGGACCAACCTGTCCCTCCTCAGTTGGCAAGTGCACCTGGCACCAGTGGCTCTGGTGCCCAGCCCAGACTTCCCTCCTCCACTGGTCCTGTGCCACCTTCGGGTGGAAGCGCAGCAGGGGATGGGGCTTGTCCCCCCCATGCAAGCGTGTGTGGAGAAGGGCCACCCATCACCCTTCGAAGAGTCTGGGCTGTGGTGCGTAGGGAGATCCAGCGTTCAGTCACTGATCCCCTATGCCAGCTTGTGGCGAGAGTGGAGCGTCTCATGGGTGAGCCTGCCTGTCCTACTCAGCCCCCAGCACAGCCACCCCCGGGGCAGTGAAGGTGCAGTGGTGACTGCCCATGGGTGGGGATCTCAGTTCCACTGTTACCATCTGTGGGCTCATGGGCTTACAATTTCCAAACAACCTTCCCTGTCAATTGTGTTCATCCACCCCATGTTTCAAATTCCGCCCCTGTATGCATCTTGTTTGTCTTGTCTGTTTACCTCCCCAATCTACCTCCCCAAATATACCTATTTCCCTACCCCACTTACCACTCTTACCTGAAAAAAAAAAGGGCAATCTGTGCCCAAAAAAAAATTACGCCCCATACATAGCTTCCCATTTTGCACATATGTCCATAGGACATGTACACCGATAATTCTAATTGGCAGTGCAACAAACTATGTTGCCCTCACCCCTCCCTCAGGGGTGGAAGGTCTCAAAACTCACTCCAAATTTTCAACATATGCACAGCTGTTGCTGTTAAAGAAATGGGCAGCTATAGGCCTTCCCTACACCCTTCCTGCACATCCTAAGCTTGTTTTCCTACTGTCTGTCCCTTTCTATGTTCCCTTTTTCACCACTTTCCTATCTGCCCATTTTCTTTTCTTTAAAAGAAATTAGCGCGGGGGTTAGCGGGAGTAAGCACTTTTAAGTAGTAGTTAGCGGGTTGCGCGAGTGTGAGCTTGTGTGCGCTTAGCTAAGCATTGCTAAGCATTGTGCAAACCCATGCCAACCCACTTACAACTGCTTAAAAGTGCCTTAGTCACTCTGTATGACAACGCCCTTGTATTGCTCAGCAGCAAAATAAAAATACCCTTGTCAGTCTCGAAGCCAGGACCTTGGACTCACCAGTCTGCATGAAGTACCACTAAACCACAGCAG